>NC_087323.1:6551125-6855000 GCF_037043105.1 Vanessa tameamea
TTAATTAAAAATGATTATTGTGAATTGGGTTTGTAAAATAGACATACCTATATGCTGTCGCTAACCTTTCTGCAGATATTTTGGAGACCTACTCTCTTATATAAAGTTTTGGTGTATTTGTTATAGTTTTGGCAGCGTCCGCTTTGAAAGCGTCGGACCTGACAATTTTCTCTCTGTAATACGTAGGTAATACCTCATATTAAGCTATATCTTAAATATATTCAACATATTACTATACTATGTAGCACACGTCAGCTATGAAGCTGTAAAATAATATAAAAACTAATCAATATTATAGTTTTTACACAAATGAATAAATAAAAACAAACAAAAAATCCTTTAATAATACCAACTGATATAATTAATTTATTTACTATTTAAACACAATAAGTTTTAAAAATATTTTGTTGCTCATTTCATATTAAATCTTTCCTACCCAGTAAATAAAATATTATAACTTATTGATAATATTATTTATTATGCATATTTATTAAACATAGCATCCGTTTCTCAGTAAAAATATTTGTCGGTAAAGCTTCGTATCTTTCTTAATAAGAAAAAATGCCTTCACCCAGCAGCGAAAGTTTACGATCCTTTACTAAACCTTTATAATATGTGTGTATAAGTTATTTACCTGATATTTTAATATAAAATGTTTTAGATATAAAACTTACTTTATGCTACGATCCACCTTTTGAGTCTAAATCTCGGCTCAAAAGATAGATCGTAACGTACCGTCGATTTACGACCTTCTGTACTTGTTAAGTCCATTAACCTCAATAAGAGAGAAATTCTTAATTTTGTATATGTTAGGAAATATATAGGCTTAGATTTATTTGAAAGTATCTGACCTCTATTTAAGAAGACATGACTTAGTGTTAAGAGTCACATCGTCATCGATAAAGTTAGCCAACTTCGAATTTGTTCGGAAACAAGTTAACTTTGATAGTACTCAAGATTACAAAGTACAGTGTTCAGGCCATCGTATCAAAACTTGCAAATGGGTATGTTGTTTAATCAATAGTTGCAAACAAAATCTTACTGTTTCAATAATTCTGAAAACGGAACAAAGAAGATGTATTGAATCCAGTTCAAGTTGAATCTTTACGTCATAAATTCTACTAGAGGGAGGACAATCAAGACATAAATTACCTCATAGTTCATACCTTGAATTTCAATCAGCTCTCGTTGAAAGGATCTTCGCTAACGTAACAAGGGTAGCGTGCCTCTTAACTTTAGATTCAATATCCACAAATCGTATGAAATGAATCTTTAAACGGATTTCAAATGAAAATAATAATTATTATGAGCAATTTGGTAGTAGATATTAATGATAAAAAAAGTAAGTAGTTATTAGATAAATGGGTTTTGATAAGTAGGTTGAAAATTTTCATTGAAAATAATTTTTTTTAGACAAAGCGAATCGTTTTATAAATGAACCCACGTCACAGGATCGCGTGCGATAATTAAAAAGCGTATAATTGTGAGTTTTTAGTTGTTTGTCTAATCACAAAGACGTATTTGACCGCATTTGTTTGAGTTAGTAAAACATAACAAAAAGTTGGAGAATACTGGGGTGCCATTATCACCCTTTGTTTTTAATACACCCACTAAAATGCGTCGAAAATAATAACCAGTGTGTTTTTTGTTTGACCGTCTTTATGCAAATTCTACACCGGTAATAGTCTTAGCAAAGAATTGTCATGTCGAATTTGTAATGTGACGATTCAATAGAATAGAGCTTCTTAAATCATTTCAATTATACTTAATAGGTACATATTATTAGTAATCTTTACATAGTATAAAACAAAGTCGCTTTCTCTGTCCCTATGTCCTTTTGTATGCTTAAATTTTTAAAACTACGCAAAGGATTTTGATGCGGTTTTTTTAATACATAGAGTGATTCGAGAGGAAGGTTTTTGTGTATAATACATAGACAATATAGTTAAGTAACACTGATAATTTTAAAAGTTTCTAATGTGATGTCGTAAATTTATACATTTTTTTCGCTTACATTGTAAACGCTGGCTGAACCCTACTAGATAGATCAAAATAATGTACTACAGAATTGTACACCTCAAAAATGTCTACAAAAAAGTCCGCGATGGTATATATGTCTATCTCTTAAAGATAACCCACAATAAACATTTTTTTATCGTTTACTTTTTACGAGCAATAATGGCTTATTTTCGAAGCGATTTTAAGCAATATATCATTAATCCTTATCCAATTAGTGCCTTAAATAAATTGTGCGTTCAATATAGATCAATATAGCCCTTTATAGCATATGATTTAAATGAATATTTTCGAAGATATTACAGATTTAAAAATTGCGGAACGTAGCGTTTGCGGTGGTACCGGCCGGCCGGGACGGCGGGAGCCTGCTATAGGCGCGTCGGAGGCCGCGGTTCTCCCTGTAGCACTTTGAATTTAGCAGCGATCGGACGCGGTTATTATCGGAGCTCTCTAGCGAGGGAAATAACAATCCATACTTAATATTATAAATGCGAAAGTAACTCAGTCTGTCTGTCTGTCTGTCTCGCTTTCACGCCAAAACTACTGGACCGATTTAAATGAAATTTGGTACACAAATAGTCTAGACTCTAGACTAAACGAAAACGAAGAAAGTAGCCTATGTCCTTAGTCATGCTCTAGACTAGAGCTTGAGTAAGGACATAGGCTACTTTTTATTTGGAAAAAAGTGCTGTAAAGGGTTGAAAGTAATGTCATGTTTAGAATTTTTAGAACTAGAAGCATAAAACTTATATTTTAGGCTGTACACTTATAAAATAACATATCATGACACCCACTCAAGAGGGAATTTTAGATATTCTACCCCTAAATGGGTGAAATAGGGGTTGAACCTTCGTATGGATTTTTTTAAGTTAGAAATATGAAACTTTATTTTTGGATACTGATTAAAAAGGAGTAGATCAGATACTAATTTAAGTGTTTCTGCATATTCTACCCGTACGGGTGTGATATAAAGGTTGTATAGAAGTCCGTCATTTTTAAGATACAAACATGAAACTTTATTTTTGGGATACTGATCAAAAATTAGTAGATACGTATTTAAGCGTTTCTAGATAATCTACCATTAAGGGGGTGAAATAAGGGTTGAAAGTTTTTATGGGAGTCTGTAATTTTTGAAGTTTTATTTTTGGGCTACCGATTAAAATGATTTGATACGTATTTAAGCGTTTCTGGATATTTTACGCCAAAGAGGAGAAATAAAGTTTGACATTTCGTATATAGGATAGTTTGGAAGACCGTCATTTTTGAAGTTAGAAGCATGAAACTTTATTTTTGAGCTACTGATTAAAAATGAGTAGATACGTATTTAAGCGTTTCTTGATATATTAGGCCTAAAGGGAAAAATAGGTGTTAACATTTCGTATTCAGGTTAGTCTGGAAGTCTGTCATTTTGAAGTTAGAAGGTCGAAATTTTATTTTAAGGCTAGCGATTAAAAATGAGTTGATTCGCAATTAAGCGTTTCTGGATATTCTACCCTAAGGGCTGAAATACACACCAATGTGGTATACAAAGAGGTATTACATTAACGTAACATTTTAAGTTAATTTGTAAATATATTCATATTCTACGCGGGCAAAGCCGCGGGTAACAGCTAGTATTATGATAAAGTATGATTTCTGTATTAAACTAAACTTAGGTCAAAACAAATGAAAACAATTAGACATTAAATTATAAAAAATATTGAATTGCTTGCATAGCTATGGCATACATAACTACATATATATTTTATCTTTAAACCGAACATTTCATAGAGAGTAATATATCATCAAGATGTAAAGATCTTGTATAGAAAGTGTGTATTTGATTTTTCAGGTGTTTAATTTTTCATGAAAAACATTGTAAGGAAACCTGCATGCATCAAACAAAATTCAGCCACGTATTATATCACTAATAAAGTATAAATAAATAAATAAATAAATAACCCGCAGTGTGCCAACGTAGCGGAATAAGCTCATTCTTAAGACTAGATCTTTTCCTAGTAACGGGATATTTACAGGCTCTCTGTACATAAAATACGTGTAGTATTTTATACCTAGACTTTATGATTGTATAAATTCGTTCATTATACTATTGTATTTTGAAATAGGAATAAGCATATTGCTCTGTATCTAAAATCACTAGTTAAAATACATTCACGCTGAGATCGACCGCAGGCCGCGAACGTCGAGCCAATATAACAATGTATTTATGTCATATTTGTATCAATGAACAAGCGTCAGTCGTTACATCATCATTGTATTTCTATTTATCAATATACGTTTATATACCGTAGTATATTTGCAAAAGGATCGAAAACTATCTCACTTTTTGGGAATTAGTCGTCAGGTGTTAGGCATAAAAAGTATCCTTTGTCTTTTCTCGTGGTCTAAGCTCGCTTCGTAACAAATTTCATTAAATTCTTTTAAGTGGGGTACCACTTAAAATGTGACTGAGAGACTGTGAAAGAGCAACAGACAGAAAGACCGACAAATACATACCGATAAATAATACTTTCCCATTTATAATATTACAACAGATAACACTTTTTTATATATTTTTTAATTTAAATGATCAATTTACTCACTAAATATTTTATATGAGTTTTAAAAAAAAGTTGTAAAGTCTTGGACTTTATTCCACGATACAGCATCCGACACATGTAGAATGCCCAAGGATAGGACGACAAGATAGTTTTGATTTCAAATTAACTCGAATTATAGATACAAATTTAGCACTCAAGACTTAAAACTCACGTTTATCATGCATCTCTGGGTCTCATCATCAGTTAGGATGTTCTAGCAATGTTTTCTAGGAACTGGTCTGTTTTGGCTTATATGTATCTAACTCTTTAACTAAACCATCAATTTCCAAATCTTATCAGTTATCATAAAAGTCGACAAACACATACGATTGTCTTACAGTAATAAACACAAATACAAGTACTATATCTGTAGTTGTTTGGAGGTAGACTACATGGATACCTAGCAATACAGATGTAGCGACAAATAACCAATATTGTTGAACAGCGGTTGCACTCAGGCAATTAACTTGAGAGCGGGACACGACCTGTCCCCCAATATAGGGCTACTTCATTTGTGGTTGTACAAAACCAATTCACGTTATTGATAAATTTATTAAGAGCTTCAGCGTAACCACATGTAATTATCTGTTTTATATAAAACGACCAGTAACTTAAAAATAGATCGCTCAATTAATTAACTTTAAAATAACATGGCTTCTGCACTCAATCGCAACGTTCATGCAATTTATATTTGCAAATCAGTGCTACAACATTAAGCCTGTAAATTTCCCACTGCTGGGCTAAGACATCTTCTCCCTTTGAGGAGAAGGTTTGGAGCATATTTCACCACGCTGCTCCAATGCGGGTTAGTTGAATTCACATGTGGCAGAATTTCGTTGAAATTAGACTCATGCCGGTTTCCTCACGATGTTTTCCTTCGCCGCCGAGCACGAGGTGAATTATAAACACAAATTAAGCACATGAAAATTCAGTGGTGCTTGCCTTTGTTTGAACCCGCAATTATCAGTTAAGATGAACGCGTTCTAACCACTGGGCCATCTCGGCTCTGTGTGTATTTATTGTGTACATTAATACGTAAGTTTAAAGATACTAATGATTGAGTTTTTTAAATAGCGCATTTAAATGACAAAGCTTGTAATACATTTAATGAACAAACGAAAAAAATCTTAGTTAATTGAACATTAACTTCTTTGATTCATACCACACTAACCAATAACGTTGGACATTGATAGTACACGGACAATTAACTCCATAGCGAAAACATAGCTCTTGCCCGTCCGTGTAACACAATTTGGAAACACAATTTGCGGTTGGATAATACTGAATGCAAGGGTTCATATTATTGTTGATACACCTTTATATAACTCACGTGTTATATTTGATAAAATTCCCACGTTTACTTATGTAACGTGTTTTATATTTTTTTCTCAGATTTATACTGAATGTATACATTTAATATTATTTACGTATGTTACACATATAGTTTGATTTACTGTTCCGAAATCGGTTTTTAAATTATTTTCAATAAATAACGTATATTATATTAGAATAAGGACTTTAACGCCTATAACTACTGATACGTAATTTAAAAAAAAACAGTATTATATTTTGGAAAAACCTCTCCAATAATGTAACCGGACTTCCTCTCATTTGTATATGTAATGAAAATATATTTTTTCCTTTAACAAAGGTGATCATAATGTCTACTACTATCGTAGTTTACCTTATTTTTCAGCGCTTTTTATCCTTGATAAACAATGTCATAAATAAAGTACTAAACCGGTAAGTATACCAGAAATTGTGTGTGTAAAATAAACAATAATTGTATGTTAATATTGGACAAAATATCAATATTTTACGTTTGTTTAGTAGTTATATATCAGCAAATCGCACTAGCAAAATCTAGATAAAAATACAAAAATCAGTTTAAAATAATGCAATATTTATTTAAAGTTTTACCTTAAAATCATCAATAAACATGGCTACGCGATATTGTGAAGTGCTAGTCAGCAATATCTTAATATATCTTACGTCCTAGTAAATGGCTTATAAAAATGGAAGTGAATACGTACGATGCTCGAGTATCAACATGTTGTCATAATGCACGTTGTATAAACTTTGCCAAGAATGAACAGTTAATCTATCACGTAATCACATCTAGATCTCATTGACCAGAATTCTTTTGATGTAATATTTATCTTATTTTTCTTGCAAAGTTTTCTCGGGTTTTAACCAAATGGAATTACGTTTTTACGTTATTTTGTACGAAGTAATTTTTCACAATAAATTGTTTTCAATATCGTAACATTTAACACCTCTCAAGGCTTCGTAAAAAAACAGAAGCTAATTAACAGCGGCCGGGAGCTGCGAATTGGTCGCCATTAGCATAAAGATGACTTGTCTGGTTCGATGCGATTGGGTAATAAGGAAAAAAGGTTACGATATTGTAAAAACGTTTATTCCTTATAGACATCTATAAACGAAATACCTTATGATATTTACATTTTAGAAATGAATAATAAATGTTATACATTTATAACATTTATTAACATGTATAACATGTATAATAAATTAGCATTAGCATTGTAATGTAATATTTATGTTATAGATATTACATTACACTGCTATACATTGCTAAAAAACATATCTCACCTTACTGTATAGCTTTTTAATATAAAAGTTTATTATATTTTGAATATATTTAAATTTATTATATAAAAAATGTATTAAATATACCCGTAATGAATTATTATTTAAAAAAAACGAAACAAAGTCCTATTTACGTCATTTGAATAGGTATATCGCACTCAGTTATTAAATATCCATCGGATTTACAAATTCCTGTTAATTTTTTATCAATAGGATATTTTATATTTGTTTTAAATTGACTATGTTAGTTACATAAAGTGAAATTGTATCAATTATTGTTATTGGATATATCTTTTCACTACAATTATATAAACAAAGATTTTCTAAAGTGAAATATTTATTTGACCAGAACAACTTGAATTTCAATAAATGGCAATAGTTATCGTTGGTTACTTAGTTTTATTCGCGCAGTTACCCGATAATCGATTGAAAAGGCACCGTCGAAAAGCTCATAAAGATTACATTGAAAGTGGAACGGTGATGCCTTGTTTCCACCGCTTCACGCTCAACTTTCAAGACGATCGAGCGACTTGCCTGTAAAGGTATAAAACTTGCAAGACACGAAACTAAGTGGTAAAGGAATTAAATAGCAATTGGCTTTCGGTTTTAAAACCAGAATTTAACCTAGTTTTTAACAATGAAGAAATATTATTAAATTTCAATTATTTAAATATATTCAATAAGGCGCCTTTGGATCGATTTAAGAAACATAAATTTATAGGTACTGGTTTAGAATGTAGATTCAACCAAAAAGAATCTACAAAAAGTAAGTAGTTATTATTTTCGGAATAAGGAGTAAACATAAACAAACCTTTATGTTCCATTCTATTTTATGTACTATTCTTTATTCATATATTTATAATACAACTATATACTACTTAACTATTTTTAGCTGCTTTAGTCTTACTTACCAAGTTCCGATAACTTCATCGACATTCAAGACGCCATTTTTTTGTGAATACGTAATGAATATCATAGCCTATTCAAGCTCTCCAACAATGATATCTCATCTCATCAATTTAATATCGTAGTTCTATATTTTGATTTACTCTTCGCGTGGTAGAATAGAATATATTTATATATGTATAGCTATGTTAATAAAATACATATTAAATTATTTTTGTCTAAATACGATTTGACTTATAAGAGTATACGTTTCGTGATTATTGTTAAGATAAGTTTTGATAAAAGTGTAGGTATATAATTGATTGATTACATAACTGGCACAAATATTCACTTGTCAAAGTTACATTTTACTTTTGTTTTAAATGTTATACTGTAGGCTGGGAACTTTTGTTGTATTAACTTGCGTATCTAACGAATCAAAGACAAAAGTTAAAAATCTTTATTCAATATTTCTGCATTACACTTACTGTTTGATTGTTAAGAAAAGTCTACCACGGTACTATTAATATTTCAATCAATGATTTTGGTTTCTAGCTTTAAAAAATATTTAAAAATTATGAATTACATAATCAGCCTGTAAATTTCCCACTGCTGGGCTAAGGCCTCCTCTCCCGTTGAGGAGAAGGTATGGAGCATATTCCTCCACGCTGCTCCAATGCGGGTTGGTGGAATACACATGTGGCAGAATTTCGTTGAAATTAGACACATGCAGGTTTCCTCACGATGTTTTCCTTCACTGCCGAGCACGAGATGAATTATAAACACAAATTAAGCACATGAAAATTCAGTGGTGAGTTAAGATGCACGCGTTCTAACCACTGGGCCATCTCGGCTCTATGAATTAAGTCTCATCTATTTATTGACAATTTATTTAAATTATTACAATGTTATTACATTTGAAAATTTAATCATTTTATTAAATTATTTTAATGTCACACTTTTCTAAATTTATTATTATATGAAACAGATTCTGCAATTGATCTAATAATTCGAGAAACGGTAAGTTTTAGATTTACACTTATAATTATTTCAATCGTGTACTCAAGGTATATAACAACTATAAAAAAAGCATTGTAACACATCAAATTAAATAATACTATTTTAATATATTAATCAAGCTTAGCATGATTACGTATATATATATAACTAAGATAGTCTTAAACAAAGTTAAATAATTTATATGTTTCAATTCGTAATAAAGATTAATTAAATGAGATGCTATAAAACTTACATCGATTGCACGAAATTACAAGAAAAAATAATTACATGCGTCAATTACACTCTCGCCATTTTTATTTACGATTATTGGACATTAAGCGCACCGGATAACATCAAGTACACTTCGAAAGCCATTTCGATAAATATAAGAGAAGATATACTGTATTTCAACAATTGTATTTAAATAAAAATGTATTTCTCTTTAGTAATTAAAGATAAATATACAATTACATTATTAAAAAAAAAAAAACTTACGCACGTAAGACACAATCCATTTGATCAGCTACCAAGAAAACCGTTTTATATCTAAACCAAAATCCTCAGTTATTATATACCTATCTAATCATCGATATTTTGTGTGGGTCGAATATTTGTGGTCTATGGATTTCTTGTCTGTTCCAAGTGTGATTTACGGTTATTATAGTTACAGGCACAACGTGCTGAGCATCTTGTATTATTCGGTAGCATTGAATTAAGAAATGGTTTACGATGACCATTAACGGCAACGGTGATCATTCAAAACGTGGCCAGCCTTCCTGATAATAAAAAAACTTTAAACTTATTTGAATCATGCTTATATGTTATAGTACTAAATCATTGAATAATTTGTAATGATTCTTATTTTATTTAGTTACGTGTTTGACAAGGCGTAAACTAAATAAGTTTGAATCTATTAACCTGAGAGATACAAAAGTATATCTATATTTCATTACCAGTTTTGCGGAATATTGTTTTGAATAGTAAATTCCTGTATTTCATTTAATAATTGCAGGATAATTACTTATTTACTTCATCAGTTTTAAAGTTTTATAATACTTTTTAATAAACAATTTAAAATGTATGTCAGTGACCAAGATTCAAGTAAAATATATTTTTCACTAGCTTCTTATCTTCCGTTTGATAAATTTCGATTATTTGTCCTCACAATATTAAGATATATTTTGTAAAGTCAACAATTTCTTATGATATACAGATATATGTACGTATTAAAAACTATTGTGGGCTGAAGTTTGATATAATTTTTATTTATATTTTAAAAATAATTGAAAACTTTTTTTTATTAGTCCTCTAACATACATAAAATGTAAGTGTTTCACTTTATTCCATTCTATCTTAATTATCTTTGTTATTTAGCGCTAGCGGTGCGTTAAAAAAAGTAGGTAAACTTAAGTACAAGGTTGAGTTACGGAGCGTTCTCAACATTAGTTGCGCCTTTTGTATTACATAAATGAAGTTATTTAGACTAACAACAAATCGTTTCAATTAAATCATTTACATGAAATTACTAAGCACAGATAACCAAGAAAGTAGTTCTGTTAAAAGTATAATATTTTAGGCATGTAGTTTTATTTCATGATGCGTATAAAAAGGATAAATTGAGAAGATGTATTCATTAATTTTATAATTAAATACAGCCGGAAAGATCGCATGGGTTGATAGTGTTTTTATATTATTTTTCTACTAACAAAATCTCGGTCTGAACAGTTTTCAGACGGACTCTGTCAAAACTATAACAGATGATCAAAAACTTAATGTGAAAGATTTGTAGATCGCCAAAATACGATCTATCATAATCTATAATATCTGTTTTAAATTATGAGAAAACATGAATAATATTTAATATTATGACAATGTCATTATGGTTTTTTAGGAAATTTATTTGGTTCTGAATCACGATTGCCATACTGTCTCATATTTTCACAGCACTAAGCATCATACACTTGATCAATTAAATTAAACTAACTAATTATCTCTAACTAACATATTATACATATTAAAAAACAACAATGACGTCAACATCACACAAAACTCCAAAAGTGTAAAATAACCCAATTGACTTTGTCAGTTAATCGTTGTTACAGTAGGTACTAAGAAACTCGGGGCCAAGCACTAAAAAATAAAAAGTAAATTGATGTATAACGTCTTTCCTCTCGCTTTCCTGCAATCTTTGAGAGTGATTTCGTGAAAAGGGATGGAAATGTGTAACAGGAAGCCGGCCAAGCGTGCGCTTTTTAATTTGACCAATGAGCGCGCGGCATGCTAGATTTGGCCGGTTATTCTCGGTGAATCTGCGGTGAGATGTCAGATGTTAAACATATGCGACTACTGTAAGCCTCGTGCTTGTTTCTTTTTTGTACATAACCATACAATTTACACTTTTTTTTTTATGTTAGAGGTAGCAAACGAGCAGGAGGCTCACCTGATGGAAAGTGACTACCACCGCCCATGGACATCTGCAACACCGGGGGGCTTTCAGGTGCGTTGCCGGACTTTCAGGAAAGAGTACGCTCTTTTCTTGAAGGTTCAAAAGTCGTATCGGTTCGGAAAAACCGCCGGCGAAAGCTGGTTCCACAGAGTGGTTGTGCGAGGCAGAAAGTGTCTTAAAAATCGCGCTGTTGTGGATTAAGTTACTAGATAGTTATTGATTACTTACATATTAAGTTAGCCATCATCATGGTTCAATAACATATTCTGTACGTTCTTCATGTATCATGTCTCAGAACTTATGAGTAATATTATATGTATATTCCGTTATAATGAATACAGGTTTTTTTATTGCTAAGTTAAACATATTATATTGCTTGGACGGTTCGGCTTTTTATGTAGATTATTTTTTATCTATCTATAAAAAAGCAAGCTTGTTTGCTAAATGTAAGACTGCAAACTGACTGAACAACGAAATGAAATTCGCAAAGTTTAGAAGAGCACTGAAAACTTTAAATAAGCTGAATTTAATATTGTCCGAATTCCGGCGTCTGTAATTTATTACGTTGTAGATAAAATAATTTGCTCTTTTTTACGGAACCACATTTAACTTTACTCAAGACTAATGAAAACTTCGCTACGTAAGGATTTCACTTGATGATTTGAGTTTTGTTTTCTTTATGACGCCGAACTTGCTCTTTGTTTTGTGAAATTGGATGACATGCTTAATTAAAATATATCATAATTTTCTAAGTACTTTTAACAACAAAAGTTATAAAAATCCGTATATATATATATATATATATACAAGATTAGAAATGTCCTATAAAATGAATAAAATATTATTTCCTATGTCTTGTTTAAATTATGCATATAAATATATGTATTAGCCTTAATTCTGTATAAATTGAATTGAAAATATTCCCGAATAAGGCATTAAATATTATTTTAAATATATATTATTGATTGATTTCCGACCTTTTCGCAAAAACTAACTTACGTCTAGTCTCATCGAAATAATTATGACCGTATTCGACAAACTAAAATATATAATTTATATAATATTAGTGACCTGCCCCAGCTTCGCAAGGGTGCAATGCTGATACTAAATATACTACAGAATGTCTTACAAGGCTCTCAATTTTTCAGTCATTAGACAATACAAACCGCTATGTCCCTGCATTTTAAATCTATAATATCTTCGAAAATATTCATTAAATTACATGCAGTAAAGGGCCATATTGATCTATATTAAATGCAAAATGTATTTAAGGTGCTTAATTGGATAAGGATTAACGTTGTATTGCTTAAAATTGTCTAAAAAATAAGCCATTATTTTTCGTAAAAAGTAGAGGATAAAAATGGTTATTGTGAGTTATCCCTAAGAGATAGACATATACCATCCCGGAGTTTTTGGAGACATTTAAAAGGTGTACAACTGTACAATACTATAGTACATTATTTTGATCTATCTCGTTCAGCCAGCGTTTGCAATGTAAGCGCAAAAAAAATATTTACAATATCACTTCAGAAACCTCTAAAATTATCAGTGTCTCTACAATATTGTGCATGTATTATACATATAAACCTATCTCTTGAATCAATCTATCTATTTAAAAAAACCGCATCAAAATTCGTCGTGTAATTTTAGAGATCTGAGCATACATAGTGACTGTCAGCAGTAAGCGACTTTTTTTATACTATGTAATGATAACGCTGGCTCGTTGCTAGTTTAATATAAAACGATACTAACACAAAGCACTAAAGGTATCATACATATAATACTAAGTATAAAGCTAATAAGTAAAGTAAACATTGATTTTGAACTGCTTTATTCATGATTCAATTACGTTACAAGCGAAGCTCCGTTTTGTTCACCTCCAAGCATCTTTCATTCAGTTAGATACGGTTACTACGTTTACTTTAGTATATTCAGTATCTGGGTCACCTGAAACTTATAGAACCTTCTCACAATAGGGATGAACTGTTTTGATTAAGACTTCAAAGGATAATTTTGAAGATGCTTGGAATTATCTCATTGTTACAAAATGTCGAAATAAATAATTCATTAAGTCAGGTCATAAAAAACAGTATCACACAAATATATGGAAATGTATTCATTTTAAATAATGGTTGATTTCAGAAATGTCGTAACATTTTATGATGTTACAAAAGGTTTGAATAAATCAGCAACTCAAAAAGAAATGCCGGCTAAAATATTTTCATTTTGCCGGTTTAATATAATAATAATGAGCCACTCAAATTGTTTCTATGAAAAAATATTAACATTTTGATAATTAAATTAAAGTCAATACATCCTTCCTCATTCGAGGTTTTCGTTTCTATATTAAAATTAACAGTTTTATACTTATGCAGATGAGGATATATTTACGTTTATATTTATGTAATTACCTTCATAGTACAAAGCATTTTCTATTCTCCGAAAAAAATAAAAACAATTAAAATAAACGAAATAAATGTGCAGATTACATTCTAAATTTGTTATTATAACAAACACTCCGTAAAAAAACGAGACTATGCTGGACGGACCTGTGACACTATCCATCGGGTACAGGGTACAGGGGGTGGCTCGAACAACATCAACGACGTATATACACCTCATAATAAATCGAAATATTATATTGAACTATTTTAATATAAGATTTAATAATGTATAATACTTGATAAAAGATGATACAAAACGTAAAGTTAGTATTCGTTGATTTTCGTGGAGGTTGTACAAATTTAATTGTATACGTGAATGTACTAAACGTTCAATTTTGATTTAATTTGTGTAAAACAGTGACTTTATCTTACTAGTTACAGTTCTACTCACTAGAATTCATATTCAGTACAAGCTGTAATGATAGCTTCATATGCTTTATTTATTTATTACATAATTAATGTTCATAAAATGATTGAACGATTCTTGGCCCGTTTACTTAAATAAACTATATTTCGATATTTAAACAATAACCGACTCACTACCAAAATCGTTGCGTCGTCGGATGTAAAACGTATTCACGTCAATCCCTCGCGACTGTGTATCTTCCGACGCAGTCAAACCCGTTTTTGTTTTTCATATTGAAAAGCTTTTATACCAGATATTGTGATCGATGGTGACGAATAAAAGTCGAGCAAAAATTTTTGCAGTCTAATTTATAATTCGTGCAGGAATTTTCCACACCAATCAATCAATGCTGGAACTTAAAATGTTTTTGTTTCAGAACTGAAACAACTCGATGTATTTTAAATAGTTTTTTTTAATCTTTAACAAAAATGCAATGTTGAATTCTGATATGTTATCGACTACTTCGATAAATGAAACCGGTTTTAAACTTTATCTGAATATTTTATGATATTTCGTATATCATATCATTTATTTTATGAATGAAAAAAGTATATACGTATATAAAAAGAATTGCAAAGAAATTTTATTACAAAGTTTATTGTAACTTAGATCTTTTAAATAAATAAATATTATTAATTTAACTTTGACATGTTTACTCGTATATCTATCCATATATATATATATATAGCTTGTTCAAACGAATTCCTGGTTATGTATCAGTACTATCTACTCATTAGCTTCTTCGTCAATCACCTATACATACTATATATTCTTGTAGTCCAATTTGAAGGGCTAGCGAACCGTGTATTTATAGGTATACATGGGATTTAACACCTAAGGTCGTATGGTCGGCGTTGCATTTATGGAATGGGTTAGCTGTGCTTTCCTGATGTAAATATAAATTCTTCTTTATTACGTAAATTTAAAAAAATTCATTCAAACAAATAATCTCATTTGAAAAGGGACCAATCGTCGGAAATAGAAATTTCCTTCAAACATTTGCTTTGTTACATTTGCTTTGTTAAACATTCTAACAAACCAAACAGTTCCTTTCTTTGTTTTGCAATACTTATCTAATAATTTGTTTTCGGTTTAATAAATTGCGATAAATGTTTCGACAGATATTTGTGACCTGAATTTAGGTGATAAATTAGTTTAACAGAATGATAAGTTCAATTAAATTTGACCACAATATAATAAAATATGCTTTAAATATGTTTATGTAATTGTGTTAATTGTAACTAATAAAACTAAAGTCACAATAAAGTTTCGTTAATTATGTTGAATTTGTTTTTGTAAATGGTATTTAGTAATATATCTGATTTGAATTGACGCTTTAAATTAAAATATATACATGTATGCTAAATTTCGCCCTCGACTTCGCCCACCTGTGTACACTGTGAACACCTGTAATCTTGTAAGCAAAATTTTAAATGAAGCTTCGTTGTTAAGACGTATAAGCGTAACAAACACACAGTTTTGCATTTATAATATTAGTAAGGATAAAAATTAATAAACGTACAATACTAATTGTAGCAAAAAGTACTTCATTACGTGGTATAAAACTAAGTCGCTTACAGCGATTTTAAGCAATACAGCATTTATCCTTATCCTATTAAGTATGAATTTAATATAGATAAATATGGCCCTTTACAGCGTGTAATTTAAATGAATATTTTCGAAGATATTACAGATTAAAATTGCAGGGATATAGCGGTTTGTATTGTCTAATGACAAAAAGCTATGAATTTTGTTTTTTGTCGACCTCCGTGGTCGAGTGTTGTGTACACCGGTTTTCATGGGTACGCCACTCCGAGGTCCCGGGTTCGATTCCCGGCCGAGTTCAATGTAGAAAAAAGTTCATGAGTTTCTATGTTGTCTTGGGTCTGGGTGTTTGTGGTACCGTCGTTACTTCTGATTTTCCATAACACAGGTGCTTTAGTTACTTACATTGGGATCAGAGTAATGTATGTGATGTTGTCCAATATTTATTTATTTATAAATCTTATTCTATTATATTCTATTTGTATATGATGACATTCTGTAGTATGTATATTTAGTATCAGTATTGCACTCGTGCTTAAGATGTTACTGGTTCTCTTCGCTAAATTAAAATAAAACACTATATATTTTTATATAATTATAAATGAAAGCTCTAACTTAATTTTGTTCAAAATCTGATTAAAAATAATAATAAGGACTAAGGTTGCTTTTTTCGACCCAGCGATGTCATCGCCCGCGTCGTCGATCAGATTCTAATAATAATGGGTAACTTTGTTACTATTGCTAGATCAAAGTAACTAAATTGCCTTCTTTCAACAGATTTAATTATCTGTACATCAAAAAACTATTGTTACTCATTATTTATAGTCAGTAACATATTATAATCTCACTTTACCTTTAATAACTTTATTATTAAAACTAAAAAATATAACTAATACAATCTACAACAACATAATATCTACCTTTTTAGATTAATAAATAATAATTAGTCTTTCTTAAAACTTCCTCGAAATTTTAACATTTATCCTTTTTAGGGTTCCGTTATAAATTAAATAAATTTTGGGTGTTCCCCATACTCAGAACAGAAAGTCAATTTTTTTTTTCATCAAACTTATACATGTATGGTGTCTATGGATAGGTCTTCAAAAATGATATTGAGGTTGCTAGCATCATTTTTTTCTAAACTGAATAGTTTGCGCGAGAGACACTTCCAAAGTGGTTTTATATTATGTGCTGCTACGGAATTCTTTATGGGCGAGTCCGATTCGCACTTGGCCGCTTTTTTTAATATAAAAATACGAAAACAAATGATCGAGAAATTGTTCTTAGGACCGATACTGTAGCTAATTAACAAAGGTAGAATTATCCCTTGAAAAACTAATTGGATAAAATTCTTAGACGCGATGCGTCGTTGAGGAGAATCGAGATCATTATTAGAAAGATAACTTCAGGTAATAAAGCTGAAGAGGTAAAATCAAAAATATTTCAAAATCAGTAAACAAAATTAATACCCATTTTTTTAAATAAATGCCACAAAGGGGTGTAATACTCAATCAGCAATCAGAATGAATTATCAATCAATTGTAATATTAGATATCATACGAATTACGTTTATAAATGACGCGTATCCGACCTTTTGAATATTAAACACAATTAAACATTATAATATTCTACATTTTTAATCTACCAACGTGAACTTTGACATATACTCGTCATGGCGGGAAATTGATTCACATTAGATATTTTTACTGGCCATCAATTATACAAGTTATCCTAAGGAATATTGTTTTATTTCCGAGTTTAGACGAAGTTATTTCAGTTTTAGATAATGATATCGCATTGGCGATGCTTATATATGGTTAATATTTCTTACAACGCCATCGCCTATGGGCGGCGGTGATTATTTACTATGAGGTAGCCCATATGCCCGTCCACATAATAAAAAAAAGTTTCTAATAAATCTAGACAGATTGTAACTGAGCATTCAGTTTACAACGCAAACGCATAAAATTTCGATAGCTTATAATATTCTAGATTAGATACGTGATATAAAAATCCGACCAGATTTATTATAAACAAATGATCTTTAAACTTATCCGGTTATTATGTAATAACTTGTATGAGCTTAATTCATTGAATACATATTCCACTCGAATATATGTGTACACACATACAACTCAAGTGTTATTATAATAAAAACTATTTACGTAGTTACTTGTTCTTATACGTACAACGATACGAAATATCCATTTTATCGATAGAAATAAGTAAAGCGATCAGTCAAACAGTAATAGGATCGCGTCGGAATGATGACACGGGTGCTTAGGGCCCGGATATGACGTCATCACCGTCGCAATAGCCGGTAAACGTCACTCGAGTTCGGACAAATTTCAATGTGTGTGTGTGAAGTGCGCATTTTAATATACTTGTGTAGTACGTCAGCTACGTGGGCTGCGTGGGTTCTAACAAAACTGTACAATTATGATCGGTCCCGTTTTGCAATTGAGTCCATTTTTGCATGCACGTTAACATATTCCGATTTTCGAGGAGTCTTTGTTACGTGCACTCGAGTGAGCCAACGTTTTTTAAATCAGGCTATTGTTTTTTTTTTCAATAGTTATGCAGCCGTTTTTCGTATGTATGAAATCCTAAGTTCATTTTAATGTAGAATTTCAAATGATTATATATAATTAGTGTTTTGCTTAAGATCTAAGTAAAATTAATATGATATTTCATTTTTATGCCTCGTATAACATTTTTTTTTTTATTTTTGTTTCTAATCCTTTCATTCTTAGACGCATTTATAAATTCAGTTTGAACAATTGGAAATCTTCCAAAAGCAATAAAATCCTTTCCGATTATACTAATAAATTCAATTTAATGCTCAATACAATGGCTTTACGAATATAAAAGTTATTTAATACATCAGCATTTCATAGTCTTAGGCTTAAAAAAGTACTAAATTATATTACAAAAAATAATTAACATTAATCCTATAAACGAGTAGCTGTACGTTACTTTGCGCTACACTTTTCTCTAATCCTAACAACTATATACTATATAATAACTAAAAAATATATAACTATATAATAACATATTTATTTGTAATGGTAACTAGAAACATTACTTAAACATCTTGATTGGATGTTGAATATTATGCTAAATCTTTCTGAACGGGTCATAACGTAAGCAAACGAAGAATACAAATTCCAAGCCTTTATATCCTATACATTCAGTTGTACTGAAAGTTAGTCTAGGAATTACCTTTTATATAATATAAACATTTATATAGTTATGTTCCATTTAAAGTCACTAAAATATTTCATAGAATAGGTGTACAAGCATATGTTGGCATTGATGAATGAAGATCTTTGAAATGTAATTCTGTTCAGAGTATTTCAGATTAATTTAGATACACAAAATAATTATCAAGTGGATGGATCTCTAAACATCCTGCACGAATATCAATAAATACTAATTCAAATATTATCATCTTCAAATTTTTATTTAATAATATTCTCACGTTTTATTTATTTGTATGATAAATTTAACTTTGGTAATCACAAATTACTTCATACCTAATACATATTTATTAAATTTTCTGTTCGTGTTTATAAAATCATAAAGACGCATTCTTCACTGAAACCCTGATTCGTTTACATTTATATGATGTATTTGTATGTTGTTCTTTAAAGACATAGCTTAAATTTTCCACTTCAAACGAGACAGACCTGACAAAGAGAAAATTCAATATTACAACACCACTGTAAAGAGTTCACAAAAGTCATTTTAAACGTAATGTAGTGTGCATTAAAATCGCCCTTCGTATGATCATTGAGCCGTGGCTCTTTCAACAATGTTCAGTCTTAATTAAAATACACAGAAAGTCTATAATTCTCTGAAAGTGGATTTAAGTAGGGACGTCCTTTAGCGACTCCCCTTCATATAAAGGGAGACAAATTGTAAAGAGACGACGATCAAAGTGAGAATGAATAGTGGAATTACTTGCGCCTGCGACTTGTAATTCTGACACTTGATTTCTTCATTCAGGACTCATAAATCTCCAGTAGCCCGCTGTGTTTGATTAAAATGCATAATGAAAGATCACCCACAATAATCGAAAGTAATTTGGCAATTTCTTCAACAGAGCGTTAAGGCGTAATAAACTTGTTTTTGCGAAAAGTTTTTTTTTTCATTTTTCAACTCATTAATATGCTCGTTTGGTACCCGAAGTGCTCGCTACATTGCGTTTTAAGATACACAACCTCTTTAACTGAATAAATTTAGTCAAAGAGAAAATGATTGCTTAAATACGTTTTATAAGTAACAGCGAGATTTTAAATGCATACTACAAACAATAAAAAATTTACTGTTGTGTTACAAGGTAAATTATAAAGTTTTAAGTATTTAATTATTGGAATGTTGAATTTTATTGCAAGGTTTAAAAAATAAAAACAAGATATAAAAACCTTCTAGCAGACTCAGTTCGATATGAAATGTTTTGGAAAAAGCAGTAATATTTTTTTTTTCTATAATTACTGAAAAACACTTCAGTACGAAAAATAATACGGTAAAAATGCCGTGTATTATTCATCTTTGCAGGGCGGGAAAACATGCCTGTTTTTGGAATCCAATATTGGCAAACAAAACCAAGTGCAGGGAAATGAATTCGACGCAATTAAGTAACCAGAGGCTCGTGCAACCGGTTGCGTTGACCGTCCATCGGATATTAAAACTACAACGTAATAAATTATACATACCTCTCACTCTTTCTTTGATAATTCTCATACTATCTCACTCGTGTCTTCACATCGTCCTAGGATTTGCGATTAAGAATAGCTCCACGGCATCGTACTTAACCTCGTGTTTCTTTACATCAATTTCATCTTCAAATGTAAAACAGAAGCAGTCATTGAATTTATTTAATATTATATATAATATGTACATATAATCAATGGCAGATTCACATTGACCTAAAAGCTAACGGTATATTTTTGATTTGAGATAAAATATAAAAGTTTTTTTTTAAGTGAAATAAAATCTAAATTTGCACCCTATCTCGATCACCTTAAAACAGATTTCCCTCTATATAGCTTTCGTCGATTCTCAGTTCTTTGATATTTATTTTTGACATATAATTAAACATAATAGTTTTCGACCAAGAATTTGACTATGATTGGCGAAACTAAAAGTAAAAAACTATTAAATCCCACAATAAATCGTTTTCGTATATGGCATTGCCTCGTTAGTTTAGTGGCTACCTTATTAGACTGCAGATCGCGAAGTCTAGGATTTAAAACCGGGGTCGTGTCATTAAAAATTTACTGAGTTTTTATGTCAAGAAATTCTCAGTAGCATCCCAGATCTTGAATGTTGGCATTGTTTAAACTCCCCGCCTGGAGTCTCCGGTCGTATCTGATTGTCATGCCATCGGATTATGAGAGAGGAAATCGAGAGTACAACTACTCGTATATTTTCGCATATATTTCTGCACTATAATATCAATGGCTAGTGTTTGAGAATCGCTTCGGCGGCTAAAATCGGTAAGGAGAATATCATTATCATGGAGTTAAAATAACAAATACGATGGTTATATTTTCAGAAATTACGAATAACGTAAACAGTAACCATGGTTACAATTATAATATAGTAGTGCTACTTGTAAAAAGGAAAATCAACCGTTTAATAATGACACGACCGCACACAACGGTACAATTATTGGAGAGAAACTGAAATGGATAATATTTTTATTTCACACAATCATCAATAAATAATGATCTTATCGGGGCGATGTAAAAATACGATAGCGGAGTTCTCAATTGAATTGGTTCTCATTGACAGTAAGAGAAAGGTAGCGAAGAACGATTTATTGCTTATTTTTTAATAATGGACACGCGCGAGCTGTTATTTCGGTGTATTTATGTTCGATACTGAGTGAACTTTTTTGCGGATTCTTTTTTTCACGGATTTTACATTAGGCATTTAAAAATCTTTCGAAATCATACCTTTTGTTAAAGGGAATGGTTAAATGTAAATTTAAGCTATGTGAATTTCTCTACTATAATATGTATGCTTTATATGTATAAACCTTTCTCTTGAATTGGTGAAAACGTCATTAAAATCCGTTGCGTAGTTTAAAAGATCTAAGCGCACACACGGCGGGAAGCGACTTTGTTTTATACGATGTAAAAATTAGCATATTATACACATATACATAAATATATTGAATTGATGGTGGAGAATCATTGGTAAGCAGGTGGTACCATACGGAGAAGGGCCTGCAAAAAGTCCTACCACCGGTTAAATATCCAAAAAGTATTTATATATTATAACTTTTAAATATCACATTACACTCCATGACAGTTAAACTCAAAAATACTGCATAACTAGAGCAATATTACTATGCAAAAATAATACAGATGTACAATTCACGGGAAACATTATGCAGTTTTTTGTGTATATTTATAATTCCTTATTCTTGGCTTGAATTTGACTTGACACGCTGCCACGTCTCTAGATACGAATAAAATATATGATTAGTTCTTAATGATGACTCTTAGTACGCAAGTGTTAGACAATAATTTGTATTTTCGTATGTAAACAAAGTTGCGTAGAGCTGCTTAAGGCCCCATTTGGAAGTTGTTTGTTCTATATCCCATAAAACGTTCAATTTGCATCTGCTGCCAAATACAAAAAAAAAAGTTAAGGAACGCCTGTGTGCAATAGGTTATTATATGTACAATTGGTCAGTTCATGGTTGATGGCACACTTTGCGAATGAAACGAACCTGACTGTTTCTATTTTATATGGAATATATATGATGCAGGCAATCAGAAATTAATAAAAAATCCGCTAAGTTTTTTCGCCGGTTCTTCTAAGGTCCGGGTATTTTCTTTTCCGAACCGATGGTAGTTCAGTCATTAACTAATTGTAATACTTCTGTATTGAATGAAGAATTTTAATTTCATTTGTAATTAATTAAATTAGGAAATAAAAAAAAATGTCAAAATATTGAAGTGGTAAATTTTCACAGTAATAAATGCATTTTTTTTTTTAAATGTGCATTACGTGTCTGCATCTACAATTAAAAATATAGTAAAATTGCAGCAACAGGCTAAATACAAATCCTTATAACAACAATACCATTAGGTTTGGACTCTATATTGTTAATATAACATGTATTTGTCTCAATTTTGTTATATTAACCTAATTTTGAAAATACTACCCAAAAAAATAAAAACTTCGGCCGAAAACCAGGCTAAAAATGGAGTGGATCCCTTTTAACAAATAATTCCAAAAAATGTGTCGTGTCGAAAGGAGAATTTTTAAAATTATGTGAACATTTAAATAACGTTAAAGACAATACATAACACCCGTACACTTCGCGGTAGGCAGTTAATAAATTAATAAATCCTCGTGTTTACTAAACTCATAGCGACCCTTGTAATCTGATTTAACTGACACTGCGCTCCGGGCGTTATGTAACATCTATCACAGTTAATATTAGGTGGGAAGTCAATTGCGAATAATTTGTTTGAGGTGCTTATTACAATTAATGTTTGAAATTGACAGTTAATTGGTAAGGATGTGCAAAAACTGAGCAGAGATTAATAGAATAATAATATATCTGTAGATTTATCTATTGTATATAATTTTATCTACTAGGTGCTGTGTAATGGTTATGAGTGTGATAATTTTTTTTTTCTTCTACGAAATATTTCTATATCTTGGTTAAGACCCGATAACCGTTTGACTACGATTTTAAATATTGACAAAATATTGACGTAGCTTTTTGTTGACTGATTTTTTTAAATTAATAAATGCACAATTATAAAATACGAAAAACTGAATAATAAACTTAAGGCCCGGATGAAACATGTTTCTGAAATTTGTCCCTGCCTGCTGTAAAAGCTTGGCCGTCCGTGCTATGCTATGCATGTCCACATTAAATATATTAAATATTATTATTCTTTATTTATTAGAAGTAGCGAATAATATAAAATGAAACTTATTAACGAACCAATTGAAATCGTCAGCCTATCTATCCGTTATAAGTATATGCATTAGTAGTAAAAACACTGCATCGTTTTTAATAAATCTATGGTGCTATTTTATTAAATACTATCGAGTGCCGAGGTTTCATCCGCATTTGATGTGAATTATTATATACAGTCCTTTTTCACATAGTTTCAGAATAGTTGACGTTTAAGTTTAATTCTTCTCTCTTTAGGTCGTAACGTAAAGTTATTTAGCCTCACTCAATAAATGGACTATCTGACGCAAAAAAGAGAATTATTCACATCGGTTTCTGATATAACAGTGTTCAATCTGGCTAGAAAGATACTAACTCACTAGCTCTATAATATAGATTGAAATCTATTTATTTATATAAACGAAATATAGTAAAAATAAAAGAGATAGAATATACAGACAAAGTGAAAGCTTTAAAATATTATTGTTAGAGTAATCACATTGTTTTCAAATAGTCATATAGCCGGAGATATATGTATGTAAATATATAGTCTGCATACAACGCAATGCAGGCCGCGGCGCGCCGCAGTCAGTCTCGAATATTCGTTATTGTATATTTCAACTTTAATTACGATGCCATGCATAAAATTTAACTACACGAAGTTTAATCCACTATCACATTTATTTAGTTATAACTACTACTACTATTTTTCTTTAAATAATATAGTTATCATCAACCCGAGTTCGTAAACTATTGGACTGGCTGGACAAAGGCTTCTAAAGCGCGCCACTGCGACCGGTGTTCGGCTTTTATTTTGCAACCGCCACCAGCCATTTTTCATATATCGACCATCCATCTAGTCTGAGGATGTCCTTTATTAAGTTTGCAAAGACAGGGTCTCCACATAAAAACCTGAAATAAAATATTATATTTTATTTTGCATTTTTTCGTGTACATATATTTACTTACTTTACTTACTTCTTTAGTGTACTTTTATACATTATGATATTAATGATGATACAACAGTAAAACGGTTAAATACAATGTTAGAATCTTTTGCGTAATTTAAACACTCATCAACTCTTCTACATTGCAATAACAATCTAAGAAATGCTCTATTATAATATATATAAACCAATATCTGAAAACAAAGCTCCTTACAACCAGACGGTATTATAAAAACTGGTACCATGCAAAGTAATAACTGTTTCATATAACGTCAATGTGCCGCCAACCATGAGGACTAAGATATACGTGTCAGTAATACTAAAAAATCCTATACATAATTAAAATAGATATATTATAATATGATTTCCTGTAACAATAAAATTACAATATTAATCCTTCCGTGTTAATAAGATTTGTTTCAATGGAATTATTGTTGGTACAATATTGCTTAAACATGATCGATTGCTCGAGCAATTCATTATAAATACTGTTATAAAACGCGCGTTCGACTTCTCTGGCGACAAGCTGTCTCGTCGATTTTATTGCGCTCGTCTTTGATATTATCAGATATAGTTTTGTTTTTAATAGATATTTTAATTAAAAAAATGAAATTTATTAATTAATAAAAGGTCTAATTTGAATGGTTATCTCTATATATGGATGTATATAAATGCCGAGTTAAAATCAATTTGATTTTGAAATATAGAAATAAATCACTATCACCAAAAGATTATCACTTTTGGTGATAGTGATTTCTATAACAACTACATATAACCTCTTTTTGTCATATTCAAATTTATTCAAGCTACCAATATTAAAGTGGCAACCCTAAATCTGTTAACTTTGTCTTTTGACATCGCGTTGACAGTTGTGTGACAGCTTAATGTGTTCTCCGTGGACCCAGAACTTCAATTTCACATTCAATTCCGCGCTGACGAAATCCTGCTGACCTGAATCGGGCTACAATAATCTTGTTACTTTCGTATTTTCAAAGTTCATGCTGATGATAATTTCTAACTTCATTTTATATAAATATTTTTTTATAAAAAAAATAATTAAAGTATTCTCAAGGTTTAAACGATAATAAAAATTCGGTATATAATACATTATACAAATTGGTATGTTGTATATATATTAACAAAATGAGCTTAATACATCTTTGATCCATTGAAATCCATTAATGAAGGGTACCCACAACGTTGTATAATGTATAAGGACCTGTAAAACGATAACTAAAAGATTTTAAATAAAGAGGTCCTATCACGTTAATAATTTATATTATGATATTCACCATTAAACGCTTATAAAACTTTAATTGTATAGACGATACAAATAAATCTCAAAGAAAATTTTATTTCAGCTTTGAAATCATGACGCGAGATCAAATGAATTCTTTATTAAACGTAATACAATTATAATAGTTATCAAGTAGAGCTGGCGGTCGAGACAAAGAAAGATGATTTGTGTTCTGTCGTGAATCGTGATAATTAAGCGATGAGCCCGGCTCTTGTCAAGTTAATCTAATGAATGTTGGGTAGCCACGAAGAGCGTCGTTGACTTATTGTTTTATGTTAGAACATTCTCATATTCTATATGTTTAATCGTTTGAAAATAGTATTGCGATGCCTGCATTTTTTGAATCTGTAGCATGTAAAGCTCCTGATTACATCTATCCGTATAAATTAACACTATAGGACTTTTAAACTATCGCCTACACCATAAATGCGTCGCATATGATTGTTTATGAGTATGTTATGATTATTGTGTTATGTTAACTAAAGAGTCAGTTGTATTCACTCAGACGAAGATAAAGTATTATCATAATAATTCGTATAGGCCCAACATGTACCCAGATCTACCGCCAAATAACAGTACACTGTATTGTTGTGTTCCGGTTAGAAGGGTGAGTGAGCCAGTGTAATCACAGGCACAAGGGACATAAAATCTTAGTTCCCAAGGTTGGTGGCGCATAGGTGATGTAAGGAATGGTTAATATTTCTTACAGCGCCTTTGTCTATGGGCGGTGGTGACCACTTACCATCAGGTGGCCCATATGCTCGTCCGCCAACCAATGCTATAAAAAAAAAAAAAGTTAATAATTAAATTAAAATTTTAATTACCGGATACAAAAACTATTTAAATCAATATTTGTATTTTATACGCTTAAATGTCTAATCTCATCAATTTTATTTCGTAAATACGAAACGAGAAATTAAATGTCTAATACAATTGCATAATTATTGTTTTTTTTTTAATTAGTAGATACTTTGTTATAAAATCTCTCTATATAAGTAAAAACGAATTAATAAAATAACAAAAAATCGAAGCAGAATTTACTCGCAAAACGCGTTTATTAATCAAAAATTATGTTGTTTTGATCTTTGTAACTTTATACGGAAGAGGAAAGACCGAGGGAATTATTACTTTTTGTTTTTGATTTAGGAAGCGCTAATCGTTTTCACGGTGATTATTTGTATCAGCTTACACAAATTAAATGCACCGTATTAAGAATAGACAATAAAGCCAAATTATAAAGTTTTAAATTAATAAGTTACACTTAAAAATATATAAATTTATAAAAGTAAGATTGTATGTAACGGTCCTCTGGATTAAGTTATAATGTTTAAAATTCCAGATTGTTTTCTTTTACCAGCTCTGTTTCACCTTCAAATCAAAAATGTTTCAGCTCTGCTTAATTTTTTTTTATTTGATCCATAGTATTACCCTTACTTATTAAGTTAACCTAACAGACCGTAAATCCCTTTCAACTAAGCAAAGACCTTCTCATCTGTTAAAGATAAATATCAATCAAACAAAAAAGCTTATATATAAAATCGTGTTGTCACATACCAAGACATTCTATTGCCAAGCGTTATTGCATTATAAATGATAATAATAACTCCTACACTTCACGGCCACGACCAATCTACAACAAGCAATTGGGTAAGAAAGGGTCACAGATGAAAATATGATCTGCCATTCACAGATCAAATAATCAGAAAATGGTTAGAAATAGTAACGAATTCGCACAATACAATTTCTATGTATCTTTATGTCCCCGATCTGCCCTTTATACGTCCTAGCTCAAAGCATTGTGAAGATATTACTTGAAACGGTAATCCAAGCTTACAAAGTTAGACGCATTTGCTAAATTTCAAGTAGTTCATGAAATATGAACAAAAAGATAGATTTAAAATAGATAACTCTTCAGTTTAATATTGACAGTATTAAAACATTCAAATATAAATAAAAAATGTGTTTATAATACAAAAATGAATAACAGTGATATTCAAATTTAACTCTTGTATAAATTGGTTAACAATCCGCCGTACTATTGGAAATCCCTTCGAACAATGGTCGTATAATATTTTTACATTTAATTAAAATGAATTTTAAATCATTTAAAATAATGCTTAAATGTAAATTAACTCAAGTTCGTACTCTGTTTCGAGTGGATTTAGCTCGAAAACGTTTTTATCTATACTAATATTATAAATGCGAATATAACTGTCTGTTACCAATTCACGCTTTAACCGCTAACCGATTTAGAAGAAATTTGGTATGGAGATAGTTTGAGGCCCGGGAAGGATATATATGGGTTTTTTTTTAAATCGTACCCTCATGGGGGTACAATGAGAGTGATGGTTTGTGTGATATATGTAGGTAAAGTTTTATAAATTTCGCGCGGGTAAAGCTAGTAAAGCTAAAGTAGATTCAGCTAGTCTTTCTATAAAAACATTGACTAAAATTTACATTTGACGTTTTGCCTGTATTGACATTTGTCAATGTATGTTGCATACAAATATCAGTTCAAATAGATATATCTTTGACTCAAAATATAGTTTTTAAACTATATAATACTTTACTCAGCTCAATGACAACAGGACAATGACTTATGTCTCGAAATCCTATATCTTTAAAACCGTGATCTTAAACCCACCCATTCCCATTAAGGAGCCAACTACAGTCCCATATCTTAAACCTACGCAAACGAAGTCGCGATAACAAGTCGTTTAGATCATGAAGTGGCATTATCTATAATTACGTAATTAGTATGTAATTGATATACATATTCCGTAATTAACTCGTCGAACTCAATAAATAATTGCGCCTTCATTTAATATTAACAATTTAATTGCGTAATGTCTTACCAATTCCCACCACGATTTCGATAGAACTATATTTTTTATGCTGACCTCTGTTACCTTGAATTTAGCTGAAGCGTTTTCTTTTCATAATATTACCACAAATTTACTGCTCTAAAATCGCGTTGTTCATTTCTTATTGTAAGTTGTTTTACAACAATTAAAGCTATATGAACCCTTTAGCCGCCCAACGACTATTTATTATGGAGTTTCTCAGGGTTGCGTACTAGTTCTTATTTAATTCCTAACTTATATAAGTGACCTCAGCAACTACCTCTAACTATAGCTTAATATAAAACTGTTTTTATTTTTTTAAAATATACTTTACTAATAATACAGCTCTAATGTCTAATGCATAATCTTGGAATACCAAAGTTTAATGGAGAATGTGCACATGTGCCATGTTACCATATCTCAAACTGGGTAACGTCAAATCTATTAACTTTAAACGTAAATAGAATAAAATACATAATAATCTCAATCTGCTTAACCACACAACCCGACCTCAGGCTTAACCTAATAGTACATACTTGTAATTATTCTCATTTAAAGCTTGGCTCTTGTGAAACACAGCTAGAACCTCTTGTATACAATTATACATTGTGCCAAAATATAGAAAGATGAATAAACGAGAAAACTTATATGGACACTTAAATTAAAGCAAATGTCTCTTATCACAACATTGTTCTAGCACTGGTTTTGAGTAATCAGTAGACTCCTCTACTTATTAATATTAGAACTCGTCTAGTTAAGCTACAAAGCTCAAATAACAATAATAAAAACTATTTTTACATTTATACCTATTTATGTTTTCCTACATAATATGATTTTTATAACTCCCATCAATTGTTCATCACTCGGAAAATCTATATTTAATATATTATATAACCTTACTTACTCTTTAGTGTCCATACGTTAAAAGCCTGTTTACCAAAACACACAACTTAAAACAAAATTTAAGCAAAAACAATAGGCTTTCAAGTCTTCACCCCTTTATCCCTATCCCTCTACAGATTTACCCGCAAACCCATTTACCATATGACAGGGACAGTGAATCGTGTGACGGTCGGACCAAACAATTAATTACAATGACATGATACTATTATATTATTTATTACTTTTTAAAACCAATATTATATAAGTGTAAAGTATCGCACACAACAAGCATATACATAGACATACTTATACATTGATATATGTAGAAATTTTTGTTGTGTATAAATAAAATAAATTTAGTTTCTATACATGACAAGTTTTCATGTATTTTATGTTCCCCTGATTAACATTATGGCTGTAAACATGATGGGTCTCATCCACGTCTTGGCGGATGTGATCAGTAACACAGGCTTACATCTAGTACATGGATGCTTGCTTGCTTAAAGCTTAAATGATAAGTGCATTTACACATTTATCCTCATCCTCATACCAATTGTTTATCAAAAGCAACGCTTTAAACTCATAAACGAATGACCGTGCTCTTTTGTCCTGATAAAAGTTATTTCTAATTCTTAAAAGTTTTATTCTGAAAACTCGTAAGTGCACATTATTCGGCTATATCTGCTGTTACTTTCTTTCCACCCGGACCCAACGTCTTTAGTCTCTGTTAAAAGTGAATTTTAAGCTCCACTTGATATCGATCAAAGACTGGCTTATGTGTATGAGAGCTCTTTTTCGACAGTTGTAAGCAATGAGAAGCTTGACTTTGTTCTTAGCTCATTTTTTTTTATTTTATCTCAGATGTAATGTCACTGGCCGATTATCATGCCTTTTCGAAAAAAGAACATAACCGTTTCAAAAAAGAAGCGCTAACCGGAATAAACAGTCAACCAAACAAAATGTATCTCTTTATAATATTAGTATCCTAACAATTGAATATTACAAATTAAATTATATAGACATATTCTACATGAAATTGTAATTATATATTTCAAGTTTAACTCTTAAAATCCGAAGAATTAATAAAAACACTTGCGTTGACAAGATAGCCACGTGTCAGGTCAAGTAAACAGATAGCCACGTGGGAAAGGCAAAGTGCGGTTGCATATAAATCAACCATAGTGTCTACCAAATTAAGTAAAGGACCATTTATAAATCCGACCTTATTAACTCATTATTTTCCGCGTCAACAAATGAAATGTTCGAAGGGTTATTTTGAATTAAATAAATATAAACCATCTTAATATTATGAATGCGAAAATAACTCTGTCTGTCGGTCTGTACACTTTCACAACTCAATTTCAATTATCCGAATTTGATGATATTTATTATGAAGCAAGATGAAACCGCAAAGAAGGAGAAAGGGTACTTTTTTATATCTAAAACCTACGACCGCACTGTTCAACAACTGTTATATTCGGTAAAGTTAATGCAATATGCTTATATTAGATTTTGTATGCACAGAGTTGCGCCGACGTCATCACATTAAATGAAACAACGTTTAATACTCATTAATATAAGGCTAATCAAGTAGACACACAGAAATTAAAACAAAGTAAAACACCATTTGCAAAATTAGTTCAATAACCCATAAAAACGGCAACACGGCGCGGTTGCGCGAGCGTTGGACGTACCCGCTCGCCCGCTACCCGCACAGTCCCCTTTGACTTTAGCCGGAATTACTTTAGTTTAATAATTTTGTAAATGAATAGTTCGGATTTCTAACGTTTGACCTATTTTGGCCGTAAGTTATTGACCCGCTAGTATTTATGGATGATGTAAATTAATAAAATGAAAAAAAGTCATGTGGTTAACTTAATGAATGTATTTGATTGTATTTTTGTGTTTGGTCTTAAAATGCCATATATTATTAGGGGTATCATTTAATGCGTTGACGAAACAGGCACATTGTAAATATAGATTAAATTAATAATGTTAATATTTCAATAGGTTTCGATAAGATCTTAATTTTGTACGCAAATTTTAATAATGCAATTCGCGCAATCCTTTTTTTAAATTATAATTAATAATATACGCCTAATAAAACATATAGGTGTATAATATCACAATTAGCTATAATATACGTAAGCTTGACGTGGTAAATCTATAAATTAAAATCAAACTATTTAGTAGCCTTAATTTTTTTATATATTTAAATTTGTTTTTGTTTGTTTCAGAATGTGAACACTATCATCGGTCGATCAATGACTATAGCGGACAATGCGGTCACAAGCTGCAAAACCCTCGCCTAAGAAGGGAGCATTGGGAAAGACAACTTTTAAAGCAACTACTGCTAAACAAGTAAAGAAAAAAAGAGCCACGCCGAAAAAAGCTAAGCTCGCTCCAAAATCTACACCAAAGGGCTCTAAAAAAGCTACTGGCGATGATACAACCAACAATAAAAATGATCATGAGCCCTCACTTAAGGAAAAAGATGAATCATCAAGTGAAACAGCCAAAACTTTACCAGTCAAAGCCCACTCATCTCGAGAAGATTCTCCTTCAAAAAAGTCGAAAAAAGAATCTAAAGAGACGAAAGATAAGGCTAAAGTACCTAAAAAAGTCGTTACTAAAAAGCCACTAAAATTAACTAAGAAAAATAAATCGACCTTAAAATTAAAAAAAGAAGATAAAATAAATGATAACATAAAGTACAAAATTAATTTAGATGCGGTTAAAAAAACAACTAAAATTACAAAACCCGCAGCTAAGGCAAATTTGAAAAAAAGTAATTTAGGAAATCAAAAGAAAAAAGGATCCCTTTCCAACAAAGATTGTGAACAAGTTAAAAAGCATGAAGGTGAAAAAAGTTACAAAGCCAATACCGTTGAAAATAATAGTAATATAGCAAAAGCTGATAATAAAGAAGGCAAAACTTTATCACTTCAGTCTGAAGATAAAACTGAAAAGGTAGGCGAATCTACTAAATCAGAAAGAAATGAGAATAATGTGCTTAAAAACTCTACATTAAATCTTTCTACCAACCCAAACGCTCAAGCTGAAATACCAAAAGTCGAGACTGAGCGACCACCTAAATTTTTCACGTCTAGTCGATCACCAAGAACCGTTGACATAGACGTTAAATGTTGCAAAAATTCTAAAGGAAACTTAAGCGTTTCCGAAAGATTTGTATCTTTGAAATCTGACGACACTAACAAGGAAAAGAATGCATCAAACAATCTCGTATCTCAAGGTCCTGAAATTGACGTGTATACTTTCACTGAAAAAGTCGATTCGCCAAAAAGTATTCTTTCAGATTTTAGGTCTCCTATCACGAAAAATATAGGAAGAGTGCGGCCTATAGCAAGAGTCAAAGGTACCATTATTGACAAAAAAGCAGATACAGAAAGAAAAAAGTTCTCACCTCATAGGCCTATTGAAGAGGTAGTTAAACAATTGAAAGCCAATAAACGCTCAGAAGATTTAAATACAGGTCAGAATACTACAAATTATGTACCGCCTGGTTTAGATTTTAGTGCATTCACGAGTGAGAAAGAAGTAGAAGATAAACCACCCATTGTAAGTAAGTCGTATAAGATGGTTGCAAGAAAATCCAGCATAACGGGCAAACCTTTTAGTCCTATTAAGTTTCTTGATCAAGAACCTTCTACCCAAAGAGACGTAAAACCCGCAACTAAAACCAGTAATTATAAAAAAACGGTTAGTAAATCTAAAAAGCAACAGAAAAAAAGTTGTTTATCTGATGAGGAAATTAATACATCTACTTTTTCCCTAAATACTAAAACTTTTCACTACACTTCTTCTGAAGAAAGTGTGAGTGAATCAAATGATGATAATGATAATAAAGAGTCTTCAGAATCTGAAACCTCTCAAACGAAAAAGACAAAAAATAAAAAATACAAGAGAATAACAGACAGCGCAAAAAAGACTACTTCGAAAGAGCTAAAAGAACTTTCTAAAGATTCTTTGATTGATTTAAAAGATACATCAGCTCTGTTGGGCAATGAAAAACCTAGCAAAAGGCGATTAAAATTATTATCTATGTGGACTGGTCCCAAAAAGCATAGAATGGCATCACTAAATGCCTTAGCTAAGGTACATTGCTTATATGAAAACGAAAGTAGAACCCATATGGAATTGGGCTTAATGAAAACTGTTGAGAGACAAGTTATTCCAAGTACATCTAAAGCATCGGTGCCTAAAAAGAAGGAAGTAAAAACAAAAGAAACTGAGAAACAAGAGAGCACTTCTGAATCAGAGTATGAAAATAAAAATGAGAAAGAAAAAGAAAGTTCCGAAAGCTCTGACGATAATCCACCTCAAAGAACATTACGAGGTGTACCTGGAATTAGAAGTGCTGGTAAATATTGGGACCCAAAGTCTTCAACCTCATCCAGTGAAGATAGTGAACTTGAGTCAAAGTCAAGCAATTCTACCTCAGACAAAAAGAAAGTAACGCCAAAGTCATCTATAGGAAAATCTGATTCAGATAAACCTCCCCCTAAAATGAAAAAAACTGCTGGAGTTCCTATAAAGAAGAAGCGCAATAGAAACGAAATTGTAATGGATCTAAAAGATATGGTAGTTCAAAAGCGAATGGCAAGCTTAAATGCTACAGCCATTCTAGCTGCAAGCTACGAAAAGCGTTCCCCAAAATCTAACAAAGACGATACTACTTCAGACTCTTGTAGTGATGAATCTTTTTCCCATAAGCCAAAAAACGTGATAAGTTCCGGCGTGAAGTCGGAATTAAAAAACGAAGAGACTAAAAAAGAAAGCGAGGACAGTACCTTAACTGAGGACAGAAAGCAAAAAGTTGAGGTTATTGTCAATCAAGACACTGATGTAACAATAACAGGTGTATACTCTACCCATCATCATGAAGGATTCTGTACTGTCTCGGGAATGCAATATCGTATCTCATCGACAAGCCATACTCAAACTACAGCAACAGCTAATTGCGAAAAGGTAAGATTGTATAACATTGTTCCTAATTTACATATTACAGTCATGAATTGAAAGATAAAAAAAATATTAATTTAATTATTTCATGAAGTGCTGTGTGTATTCGAATGTTTAATTTAAAGTTGCCCTAAAGTCAATAAATCTTACATCATTTTGGCATATAATAATAAAGATGGTTACGCAGGCGTTTAAAGCCTCATTAATACGCGGTAATGAAGTAAGTTCTACTTAAACACGCCTCGGGACCTCATCCGCATGTTATCCCTCATCGTAACACCTACTCTAAAGCTTGTGTACAGAAAAGGGAACTTTACGTCGATTTTAATAATGACGACTTTTGAGTGTTAACAGTAATTCATTCTTGTGTGAAAAAAATCTTGTTTTATTGGATAAAATATTGTTGGAATAATATAATTGATTAATTATTGACGAAGGGGAAGGAATTATATGCAATATATTTCATTAAGGAATTATATTAGTATCGGTTAAAACCATTTAATAGCAGGCACGTCCATGTTTCGAATTTATTTTTCCAAGTACTCGTTCAAACTTTTTTACCCCTTGAAATAATATGGCTTCGAACGGAAAACAAATACTTTTGTATAAGTATTTTAATTTAAGTTGAAAGAAGAATATGAAACAAATGCTCTTTGTTATAGGAGGGTTGTTCTCGAGAAGACGGATCTCGTTATACACCTCTGTCTGCTTTATCATCTATGCAGCCTCCTGCTGAACATTCGCATTCTCACCCGCATCCAGGTAAGATTTTTAATATTAATACAATATATGTAGATAGGTAGGTAAAATTTCACACGAACAAACGTAGTACAGTGATTAAATTGAAATTATTTATGCGCTTCAAAATGGATAACGGAAAAAATATAATTAGTTAAATATAATTTGTTTAAAAATCGTACTCATGCGGTAAACCTATACAGAATCGTTGGCGTAACGCCAACCGTACAGATGTCAATACGGAGTCTTGGCCCCGAGAGTCGCTTCCTGCGAATATCATAACACCTATTAATATTATTCTCTCGTGCTTCCCTCTAATTCACCATCTAATGTTCTAGCAGTTGCTGCCAAAAGGCGTCAATTCACAATTACTTTTTATTGTTTTGCCTTGCTAAACCTTTTCTTTCATCTGTTTTTAAGATTCTTCGCATACTTTACTTTGAATATTTTATAAACCCTGAACTGATTTATTATTAAAGATCCTAACCTACTTATTTTATAACAAATTTGACCTATAAACGCGAATTCAGGCGTATAAAAGACGTATAAATTCCTAATCTACTTCAACATTCAAACTCTTTAAATCACTTCGACTTCTAAGAATTGGAATAGTTTCGGAATTTTTAACGATTTGTTCAACGACAAACATCTTAATATGTCAGACTTCTCAAATGTTTTTGTCTTCTAATTGAAAAATCAAGTAAAGAAATTTACTTTTAGCGTTTTACTCATTTTGTAATATTAGAAGCATTTTAAAAAATGTCTTTCATTAAACTGAATAGCTGTTACAATCAAATCGAAAGTGACCCTCATGCGGACTTAACGTTTTTTACGGTTTCAGGCAAAAAATACTTATCCGATTGATATAGAACTTTCATATTATTTTAATTTAAGGATAGCTATAGGACATATATTTATCGTATATTTTTTAAAACTGTAATATACATAAACACATTATCTGAGAGATTTAAACGTCTACAAAAAAGTCAGCGACATAACATACGCATCTTTTATAGATAACACATAGATTTAATATATATAATAGTTTTTAAATATTGAAATTAACATTTTCTAATTTGAACCAGTACTTTTAAAAACAAGATGTTCGATATATTTATATAATGGCGTGAAAAATGCGGGGCATGTTGCACGATGCATAAGCTTAGATCCGGCGAATAGATCAGCTTACAAATATTTATATTTAAATAGTTAAAAAAACTTTTAATCGTTTATCATTTATAGTTGTGTTCCATTTATCATTTTAGAATCCTCCTATAACATACCATTGGCCTCTTATTAGCCGTACGAGTACATATTAGTGCCAGTCCGCCGGTGGCAAGAAGCCAAGTTACCCCCATACTCATAATATTAAAGATCGCCTACTTATCTCCGACGTCAACCTAAACTACGAATCAGCACTATTGAAGCCGATTGACGTACACTTTAGTACATCTTTATTCACTCTTTTGCAACATTTGATCTTGAAGTTTAGAAGAGGATTTCCAAAAAACGCTGCCTTTATAACAGGAAGACGATCATTGTTTAAGACATTTGTATCATTTTTTATAAAATCATTTAAATTAACGAACAAAAAGAAGAAGTGGGGCTTGTGGTTATATATTAATATTAGTCAAATCGAAGAAAGTTTTAATACTGCTCAAATTAGAATGGTTTTACAATAACATATCAAATTAGGAAGTTTGTGGAGTTCAAGTGTTGTCGTTTCGCGTTTGTCTATAAAAAATAAATTAACAACTTCCCTGTCCAAACAGCAGACACAATATTTACACAATAACCATGAGTCACATGTGACTAACAGGATTGGTTAATCCGCAATCTAACAACACCGATTTTTTATTTTATTGAAGGTTAATGAACTATAGACCTTTTTATTTTACTTATATGTACCATTTTTCTATTAACAAATATTCCATAAATATTTTTGTAACTGTAGTAACATGTTACTATTCCACCTTTAACTGTTGCCAATGTTACTAACCGTGTGACTTTTAAGTTTTTTATCTGATTCTATCATTGTTTTGGCGATTATATTTCAATATTTACTTTTCTGTTCAGTTCTATATTCATAGCATAGCGTCATTTTCTGTTATACTAATTTCTATCGACGTAACACTCTACCAAATGTGATAATGGCAATGCTCCTATTCCTTCTAATATCTTTAAACGAATTTATTTCCATATCTTAGTCCTCTTATGAGCTGGTTTACCGATTAAATGGACATTGTGTTGATATTTTCTATTATTCTGATGCAGTATCATCATCAAATTGCAAACGTTAAATAAACTTTCAATACATTGCCCCTGTCTGGCTTCGGTTTTTTAAACTCTTTTGATATGAGAATAGTTCTTTATATTCTAATAACGAGTGGGATTTTCAGAGAACATAAATATTTCAACAGTACTCGTTCATTTTAGACGTTTTATCGTTTTTAGTCTTACTGCGTAATTTTAAAATTTTAACTTTCAGTTTTCAAATTTCTTCGAAATTACACATGGTTTATAGTTGCAATTTAATTTAATGTTCTGTGACATAAATTTACCCCGTGAGGCTCCTAATGTTTAAGACTTTCTATGTATATTCAATATCTTTGTTACAAGTTATTAAATAATTTATATATTTTTTATATTATATTTGATCAATTTATTAATTATATTCTCTATGAAATAATAATACGCTTAGTAAATTCACGCTATTTTCCAGAAAGCGTGCTGTTAACGCACAATATCAACATTCATTTAATTTCTGATAAGCCTGCACGTTAGGATTCTTATTCGATTCTCCTACTCAGTTCCCGGACAAGCGAAACTCTTGGATGGTTGTTTGTATTCGGTTTCTAAGCTTTTCAGGCGTGCGCTGCAGTCAAACCAGTCTTAGACCATGATTGCGCCATTACGTAGAAAATGTATAGCGAGAGCATTTAACGAATTTATTCAACTTTTTCATCGTACAGTTCAATCCTCGCTCGAAGTATTAAAGACCGTACTGGTAGTATGAGTATGCCGAATAGCAATTTTTTATATAGAATTGACATCTTCGAGTACCTTTATCAGTTAACCGTATCAGGGAATCAGACTCGGTGTCTGAACTGTGCGTGTACTTATTCTGATAAGAAATTAAAAACAGTTTATTCAAAAGTATTTGAAACTACAATATATTTTTACATTTCATTCAGAGCGTTTAATTGATTTCTAAAAATTCTCGAACGGCCAAATCCAAATTAAAACGGCGACATTTTACCAATAGCTTATAATCCGTCTATCCTCATACCTTTTCCTGTGTCGTTCTAAGATTAACCTAGAATTCCGATGCAACCTGATGTATCCGATTAAAAATGCAACGTTGACTGGAAGCTCGTTTGTTGTTAAGTCAATCAGAATTGTAACAGTCTCGTACAAATGGACGATGCAAATGGGATATGGATTCCGGGAACGAATTTTGACAGCGTCATGATTCAAACAATGAATGTCCGAAGTAAAAAATAAAAACCTGGTATGATTGCCACGACCGTCTACACGTCATAGTTTCGAAAGTAAAACAGATTCCGTTGTACACAATCTCTAAACTAATTTGGAATGAAAGGTTTACTATTTAACAAATAAGTCAGAATTTGTACTTCACTACATAGCATAAAATAAAGTCGCTTCCCGCTGTCTGTCTGTCCCTGTGTATGCTTAGATCTTAAAAACTAGGCAACGGGTTTTGTTGCGGTTGTGATCATGATGTGCTATAATTAGGTTTTCTAAATTACGCGCGGGTAAAGCCGCAGGGTCAGGTAGTATATCCATAAAAATATCAAATTGTTCTGGAAGTATAAGACAAATTCTCAATCAAATCAAATAGATTTTAAAAAATATGATTGTTTTGTTTAAATCTATTTAGTCTAAAACTTTTGATTGTAGAGTTACAACATTATATATAAAAATAACCTACAAATATTACAAATGCAAAAGTTTGTGTGTTTGGATGTTTGTTACGCAAAAACTGCTGGATTTAGAATAAAGATAACTTATACCCTTACCTAACCTAACTTAAACCTAACCCACTCGCCCCGCATATGTAAGCGAAACCGCGGCCGAAAACTATTTTTCCCATTGGAAATAATTTCTATATTTCATTTAATAATATATGTAAATTTATATCCATATGGAGAGCATTCGTGCAAACGCAATTCAAGAATCCATACAAATTGTTGATTTATTTACAAATGTATAAATATCTTATATTTCTAAATACAATTATGAAAGAAACTCTGAATTGTATATATATAACAATCTATGACACTTAATCATATTTATTGAAGGTTGTCGTTTACATTTATGGACCAAATAAACATTAAGTTAAATCAACGAATCGAGAACAAATTAATTTATTTGCAACGTTAAAATGTGATTTAAAAGATAATTTCGTGGCCAGAGATCACATTTTTATTAGATAAGGCTCAGTAAACATTTATTTTTCAATTTCACAATAATAGTTGAATTCTGAAACATTCCATTTTTAATTTTATTCTATTATAGTAACGACACATTGTTTCATTTACACTATAAATGGTATAGATTACGCCTTCAGCTTCGCCCTTGTGAGAGCGAGATAGATGTTTGACGCTCTTTGTCTTTTTTTGTACTCTGTATTAATGATTATCGGTTGAGTAGTTTAGACGTGAAAACGTAACAAATAAATGTATATTTATTTTTACCGGGTCAAAGTGTACCGACTTGTTTTGTGTTGATAACTTTCGAACAGCATTCAAGCTTATGATGTCAATTAATTTGTGTTGTTACATATTTAGTAATTTAAGGAACCTTGTCTCTATCCAACCAGTGGTCTTAATCCAAGCAACGTATTGCGTGTTTCAATTTGACAATTTCCAGGCTAAGGTGACATTCCAACAGTTGACCCAGATGATGGAAACGACAAGTTTGATATGTTGCTATACGTACATACAGTCATACATGTATGTATAATCGACCACCCAGTGTGGTCGAGTCTCATTTTTAAGAGCCATCTTTGCTATGTAGTTTATTACATTTATTAGCTATTTCCTACAAAAGAAAATTGTAACCATTTTCAGAATTTAAGTTCTAACTATTTGTCAATATATACTGGACTATTTATTTGATTGTAATTATTTCTAAGTTACATTAACATATGACCTCAAAACCGGATATTAACTAATAATTGTAAATGTTAATCTAGATCAATGTCAAACATTTTATGAATATTCAAAAATCAAATATATATTAAATATTTTATCTCCAATAACTTGCTTAATATGTTAACGTAAAAGATAAAAAATGTATAGAACTCGTCGAGAGAATATCTTGGAAACGGCATTAAACTTTTCTCTGAACGTTCACCGAGACGAAATGAATAAAGTAAAACTTATTAAATACAAAATTCGCTGAATTTAACCTTCGGGTATTTATTTTAAATTCATTTGTTCAATGAAATATAACTTAAGAACTTTCGTCCTTTAGATTTATTGTACAATATAATAAATGATGTCTATATAATACTATAATAATCCCCGCCGAGTGCATATTTTTTTAATTCATTGCCACGAGAATGAAATAATAAAACGACTTTTGGACTCCTATGGTACAAAATATTTGAAATAGCGAATACTAACGGAACGGGACAACATGAAGATTAAGTGCATCTACTACGAATTTGTCACGTCAAAAATAAGCCTCTTCTATTTCAAATATTCTGTATGAACGAGCTGAGGGGTTGCACGCAATAAGCCGATGTAACTAAATATCATTATTAAATTATGCATTGTTTTCATTCACCCTTAGAATCTAACAGCGTGGCCTATTTGTTATTTCGCTGAGAAAAACCATTTCAACGTTTTCCAGCTCAAACGGGCACAAAGCAACGAAATACCGGGAAAATGAAAACGCGGGAAGACTGAAGTTGTTGAGTTAATCATGAAAGCCGAACGCTAAGCGACTCGGCTCGCTTTTTGTTTTGTCTGCCTTAGGGATAAATGTATGACAACTCGGAGATATGTAAATGTATACTTACATTTGTTTCGTTTCTATTCGCCTTGCACATATCACATTTGAAAATGATATGATATGCAAATACAAACAAGCATGATATTGTTTAGCTGTTTAGTGTGTCTCCTCGAGAATATATTTGTTAGGTATTTTACGCATATAGATATTATACATTTTGGTAATTTGACAACTCCCTCCTTTTAGTCATATATGATTTTATTTGCGGTTCTCTGTAAGTTATGGAAGATTTAATTACAATCCATTTTTTATATAAACAAATGTGTCCTCGTCTTTCGCATTAATATCAAACCGCTATCATTGAACATGTAAAAGCTTTGTGCCATAAATAATCCTTACTTACATCTCAACTTAAAGTCCTAACATGAAAGCAAATTTAAGATAAGCTGTTTGGTTATGGTCAGGGCGACCATTTTCATTGTATACTAACTCGGCTACTGCACAGGCTTATATTGCACAAGTGTATCCGTAAACACAAGTGCACAGTATGTGTCCTCATTCCCAGAATCCGAAATGACATGCTTTTCGAGGCACGGCAATGTAACCACTGTTAAACTACATACTTCGAGCTTTGGCTGTGACATTAAAAACCAAAAACTAGTTATAAGCCCGACCCGAGGTTTGTTAGCCACTATTCCAACGAGACAGTTATAAAAAGTGTAAGAGCATCAAACCTACATAGTAATTAAAATAATAACTGTAACAATATCTGTTGTATTGACCTTGTACGGAATAATTAAATCAATTCAATAAGGCTCTTTTGAAGATGTAATAAGGCGCGATTGCATAAAAATACAATGTATTAATTAAATCTTGTTTCATTTCCAATACAAACAACTTGCGCTCGTAACTCTTATTGCATTTGTAATCGTATTATCACTAATTAAAAACGATGTGTAATATCTGTATTTGGTTTTAAATATTTATATTTTATCCAGTACCAGAATTGGGCGGTCTAACGCGCCGTGCTGCAGGTTGCTCCAGCGCCTTCTCAGCACCGTCACCAGCTGCACATCATGACCCAGGTAAGACACAACACTAACCACAATACACTCCTTAACCTCGCTATTAAATATTGCCCTTAAATTTTACTAAATGTAGTATAACGATTTAAATCTGACGTAATCTGCTTTAAGAGATTCGTATCAAACGGGCAAATAAATTGAGGAAAAATACGTAGAAAATAGCGATAGCATTTCGGACCTTTATAAGGACACCGTAATAAATCACCAAACAAACATAAAGGGTATATGTAGTTTTCGACAACAATTACTCTCAATGATCAGAATGCCTTATTATAAAATACCTCGTGACATTAATAATTTTAATATTAAACGCAAATAATTCTATGAAGTTGATTCAACGGGAACGTTGAACAAAAAAAAAAAAATTGGAATGCATAATAATTATTATTAATTTGAAAATATTTTCGAAGATTCGCTTAAGATTCAGCTGTTGATCAATCAAAAACTGTTGTTTATAAAGATTAATAAAATAGGGTTATTATTCAAATTTATATATAGCAGTATAAATAGTTCATTTGAATGATGAAAACGTCGTGATAAAAAGTATGATTATTTAAAATATAAATTTTGCATTTTGTATATACAAATTTATTTAATAGTTTGTTATATGTGCGTCTTTTTTTAAGGATTTTTGTCAACGAATTCTTAGTAAGACTACTTAGTGGTAGAGCTTTGTGCAAACTCGCCATATCGTAGAATAAACCAGTGTAACTATTTGAAATAACATCTTAGTTCAAAGGTTGTGTCCTTGTTAATTTCTTACAGAGGTAATATCTACGTAGTGACCACTTATTATCATGTGGCTGATTTGCTTACCTATATTGAATAAAAAAGAGCCCGGAGTTAGGAAGTTGGCAGCATTACTCTCTTACGCCTCGGACAACCTCGTTAAGCCCTGACAACGGCCTACAGCGTCTGGACATATAATGAACTATTGTTGAAGGTCAATGGGCTAGACATCTGTCCAGACAGTCTTGAAAATTATTAAAAACTTTGCAGTTCTTTTATTTTTTATGTTATTATTATTATTAATTTAAATTATTTATGTTCATCTGATTAATTGTACTGGGAATCTATGTATGTGTGTAATTATTGTAACTAAATTAAATACAAAACAAAACACTCTCCATTCGGATTACTATCCCATCGTACTGAGGATTAGAAAGTAGAGAGCACCAGCGCTTGCGCACGCATTCGTTCGCTATAATATCTCTTGCGCATCTACGCAGACTGTTGTGAAATTCGATCCGAAATTATTATTATAATATTTTTTGTATGCTATCGGTAGGCGGACGAGCAAATGGGCCACCTGATGGTAAGTGGTTACCACCGCCCATAGACAATTTGTAAGAAATATTAACAATGGTTAATATTTCTTACGGAATGACTTACATCACCAATGTGCCACCAACCTTGGGAACTAAGATGTTACGTCCTGTTTGCCTAAAGTTACACTGGCTCACTCACCCTTCAAACCGGAACACAACATATATAATTAAGTAAATGATAATATAATGAGGAAACACAGCTGAATTTTCTTTTCCTAGACGTTCAGATGTTTATATATTGTTTTTTCTTACTCATATCTTTTTGAAATAAACGCTTTAAGCATCCCTAATTACTCAGCTTAATTTTGACTTAGTCTAATCTTCAGAAATTTGCATACATATATATAGGCATACTCCAAAAATATACATACCGAAATCCTATTAGCAAATGAATATCCACAGTGTCAATGATGAATATTGTCAGATAAATATACGTTTCGCTTGTATGTTATTCGAATGTAACTATCATCTAACAAAAGCCCTATTATGTGGCACGTTGCGGTTTAAATACAGTGAGCCAATTTTATCAATATTATTATGAATTAATAGCAATATTGTTAGTAAATGTTAATGCGAGAGTTTTACACCAATAATAAAGCATAATATTAATTTGTTCCCAAAGTTAACGTCTTATTCTATTCAAGAAATGGTTGCAGAGCTCGACTCACAAGTCTGTTCCACTCAAAATCGGTTATACATCCATCTTAGATTAACAATTTCATACGACTTGCTACCTAACCATGTGATCCTATACACAATAATCATCTAAAATCAGACTTCAATTCACCGATTCTGCCCGGATTATAATCCCTTGTCTTCAATTAAGAACTCGAAGATCTATTCAATGACAACTGAATTAGATTCAAAATAAAAATTGACCACTCGAAGATGTATAATTAAGTTGAAGTATTGGCAAAAATGTAACGCGGCAAATGTTAACAAGTTAAAATTTATTTGCATTCCATTTAAAAAAGAATCACACGGCTCCTCTATTGTCGGATTGTTATATTTAGAACGAAAAACGAATAACACGCTCTCGTAAACTTTATTCATTCAACGCCACTTTCGTCTACAATTCGGTAGATTTTTTCGGAAACATTCGGTGGATTTTGTGTTAAAGTGTGTATCTGTGAATAACAGCGTACATTTTGTTCCTCGAGATATAGGGTTGAAAGAAAAATTAAGCAACAAGAATGTTATGGTGTATTATTCTGTTAACAGATAAAAGTTAATAACTGAGTTTTCAGCACTACACAAATCTAAATATAAAATGTACAGATGTCTATATTTGTTTACGTTATATTACGTTTCGATTTTATAATATTGAATAATATAGAATGCAGTTCTCGTTCGATCAAATGATCTCGCTACTATTAAAATTTCACAAAATCGTTACTCAGTCCGCTCTTTCATTACGAAAAGAGGGTCTGATATAAATATACCCAAACTTCATTTATTCTAATTTGTAGCAGAACTCAGTAGAAATTAAAGCAAACGTTTTAAATACCCCAAGTAATATGATTATGTATTTAGAGAACCATGCAGATATAGCAGTTGACGATTAATTTGTCGTGTACATATTTTAATACAAATAATATTTACACCAATCCATTACGAAATAAAACATCCGAGGGGTGATTAGATAATGAACAACTCAGTTTATAGATCGCACCTTGACATATCTTTCAATTTAATCTTTTTTTATATAGGTAATATAGGCGGACGAGTAAGTGGGCCACTTGATGGTGATCGCCATCGCAAGATGTATTTGCGCCGTGAGAATAACAAGTTCTTACATTGCCCATATGCCTCCAACTTTGTGAACTAAGATGTCCCTTATGCCAGTAGTTACAGTGGCTCACTCACTCTTCCAATTGGATCACAACAATACTAAGTAATGTTTTTTGGCGGTAAAGTAATCGTTGAGTGGGTGGTACGTACCCAGACGCTCTTGCACAAAACCATTCCACCTTGTTAACCTTTAACAATTTAAAACTGAGTTATAAAGAAATACCCTATAAGAATTATATTGTATTATTAAATTATAAATTTTATTTACAAGCTACAAAGTCTTAAGAGTATTAATAAGAGTTACTCAACAATTAGAGATTTTTTGCTGTAATAAAATGTTCTAGCCACGAATTAAACGCAGTAGATACGATAGAATAAACTTGTAGCAATGATTTCGAGCGAGATCTCTTTAATGCTCAACGTTGTAACTTCTTTCAACCCTCAGTCGACAGTCGGTTAAGTAATTAATTCTTTTGCCGGCCCCTTTGAATAAATCACTTCACAGCCAACTTGAACATTATAAAAGTTGTCTTTTAAATTTTAAATACTGTATTCAATGATTCATGATATCTTTTCGTACTTTCGTCTTCTCTTTTGTGACAGGACGGCTCTACGACGATATAAATCTGTATTTGTTTAACACTTTGTTAACTTTACTTTATAAAGTGATATTATTTGCAAAGTTTATCCAATTATATAGTAAAGAAAATACTGTATAATTTATGAATTTATAAAAAGTAAAACGTAAGAAAAACAAGTTATTATTGTATACATAAGTTGTCACTTCGAATCTCGGAATTCTTTCTCTACTTTATCCCAAGTCACTACCAATAAACACGTCCCGGTGGTCCCGCGCTAAAGAACTACTTCTGCAAACTTATTTTGCACTTGGAAACGTTAAAACTACGAGGTAGTTTGTAAACCGAGATCCGCTCGCTCCCTAGCGGACCCTGAATTAGTTGTATTAGATCTCTAAAGTAATAAGTTCTTCAAAACACTTCAATTGAAGAATAACTTAATTTGAAATACATTTATGTATATAAAATAACATACATGTCCTTTATGTATATGTTTGTCTATTACGTAAAACGAAAGTTATTTAGTTTCGGCGTTTGTTTCGTCTGAAGTGTATAAAATTGTAACTATAAATTTACATGTTAGAAAACTCGATAACAATGATTCGTGTAAACTAGTGAAAACTCGATATGCATAGGTTTGTCTAAAAATAAAACGAACGTACGAGGCCTGAATAAAAATAGCTGAAAGAGGCCTATTATTAAGGCAAATATTCTGTTACGCGCTCTGAATTCATATTCATCTACTGAAATGTCAGCCTCCGCTTCACTTCGGTTTAGTTAAACAAGTCCTTCTATATCTTTTGTTATTTTGAAATTCGAATGTTTCATAAAATATTTGTAAATGCACATATATATAAAGGTGCGTTTTCACTGAAATATTTGTTCCGCTATTCTTCAAAAAGCCATGAAGCCATTCAACGTTAAGACATTATTTGTTAGAAATTAAGGGAATAAGTAATTACTGATAGTTCTGCCGCCAACTCGTATAATCTCTACATAGTATAAAAAAGGCGCTTTTAGATCTTTTAAACTTCCCAACGGATTTTAATACTATTTTCATCAATAAACAGAGTTTTTCCAGATGAAGGATTGTCTATGTATAATACTTGCAAATTATATGTAAAGGAAAGTAGGAAAAAACAAGAGATTTTCTTTTTATGTTTGTCTTCAATCTAAAAGTTGTATTATGTCCATATGAAGTCGGGACGGGTAAATAGTCGTACTACCGAATATTACTTTTATGAAAACGGAATTGATAGAACATATAAACATGATACAATATCATATCATATCAGTATGGTGCCAGTACCGGTATCATACCAGTCAACGGAAAGGAAAAAACGCTTAAGCACCGAAATATTTTTATAGCATTGACGATATAATTAAAACAATTAATAATTTCAACACTCCTTAAATTGTATTGTAAACAAATCACTGTACGAAAAGATTTTTTCATTATGTAATATTTTGAGGAGCAAAATATGTGTACAAGAATAAGTATACCTACATATTTTGGAAGGCAAATAAAAGTCTTTCAGTGTAATAAAATTCAGATATTTAAGTAGAAAGGATAAAGTATGAGCGCCGTAAAATATAGCATTAGAAAATATCGTTCAAAATAAAACGTTATTTTATTTTATAAAACAAAATATCCAATATGTGCGAGTCAATTCATTTGAAGCAGATTTACAGCTATCGATATAAGCGGTCGCTATTCCAATGTTATTTTTCGGTGAAAATATTATTTGTTGGCGGATAACACGATTTGTACTATTTCCACGCCATCGGGAGACGGCTGATTCGCGGTATAAATATTTGATACCAAGTTACTTCATGTTATCCATGCTGTCAGTTCTCAACCTGTAAAAATAATAAGTATAAGCCAAAAAACTAGGAATGTTCCATAAATGGTAGTAATTTCGAGTATATGTAAATTATCATCAAGGCACATCTTAACTTATAAAATAATAATTGATTTTATATTGTATGCCGATTCAGGATTCTGGGTTTAGGCGCACAACCAACGCTTTTGCGTGCCTACCACCTACATCTTACCTACATCTTAGTATTACACATAGAATTGTAAAAGTAACAATTTCTTCACATCAGGCCGCTACTGTGAAATTGTCAGAAAAACATTTCAACACAGATATGGTGGTTTAGCAGACTAACCGAAGCTGTAGATTGTAAAGATGACTAATGTTGAAGAAGCAATGACAAAAAAAACTTACTAATATTATTATTTGTTGATAAATAAATTAATAATAACAATAAAATTTCACTTGTCTTAATCGAATGACAATTCTATAATTTGGTACCATAGTGGTAACTAACACTCTAGCGTGCACTATAACACCTCTCACGTTTCATTTGGTTTGTCTGTGGGTGGTCGAAGCATTTTTTTTTAAATATTAATAAGTGTAAAGTATAAGGAAAAAGCGTGTAGTTTCGTATTTCAAATTATATTTCAATACATATTATAAAAGGCAGTCTCAACCTGATGAACATATTTGCTTAGCTTTGCAAGTCCGTTGTTTCGTGAAATTCCGATTAAATATTCAAATACAGTGCAAAGTCAAATTATTAGTTTTATAAAAGCGTTACTTACTTAATAAATATAGTATATATAGAGTTAAATCTATCAGTTTTTAACATTTGCTTCGAATCTTTAGTTTAATATAAAGGTCATGTGCTACCCACATTCATTACAGTCGGATGGACAACAAATTGGACGGACAATGTATTGTTAGCCTCTGTATCGTGAAAAATTAACCAACGATAAATTATCCATTACAAAAATAAGCAGATACAAAAAAATATGAGGTAAATTTATTATTCAAATTACAATAATAAATATTAATTCCGATCTGAATATTACAACACTATTTCAACAAATGGTTATCGACGTGTTTGCTTTATTTCCGTTCATTCATTTGTTTACACTAGTTCTGTTTATAAGTTATTTTAGTATCTCATAGTTTATGCTACAAAAGGTCATATGTAACTTACAAATGAATAAATTGTCTGTTTTTGTATTTTGAACGCATATCAAGTAAATAGTTATTAATTTTGATCTATCTCTTTTTATAATTTGATCCTACTGTATTCTGTAATATTATTTTTGCTTTTTGCGATTGACTAGTAGATATCCCTAAATTTACATATGAATTCTTATTTGAGGAGTTCTAACTAATCCGTAGTGTATGAAACTAACGACTGTGTGCGAAAACTCATCAGTGACTATCTTATAAGACTGCAAAAAAGTCGTAGGTTCGTTTCCGTATCGGTCCGATACGAATTTTAAAATCATTGCCCTATTTAAATAATATATATATATATATTTATAATAGATACATACATAGAACAAAGGTGATAACTACCCAGGCGGGCCTGCACCCTACCACCAAGTAAAGAAGCGTTTAGATGGTAACATTCGTCATATTTATGTATATAATTTATATATATAAATACAAGTTATTCTCGTATTCACTTAAAATGCTAAGTTAAAGTGGTATTCATAATAAATGTTTAAAGTTACAACCTAAGCTAAATTTTCTTAGCTTTCATCTTGGAAATATTGCGTTCAAATTCAAATAGAAGATATATTCAGTTTTCACTATAAAGCGTTTTATTCGTTTCGCCATATGTCGCGTTTCAATTGCAACTCGATGAAATGCGTCTTGCAAATATTTAATAATCTATAACGTTATTTTCGACAAATATATTTATTTTTAGAAACTTATTGATCCGATCTGTCCTAGCATTTATAATTTATTCACAAAGAGTCAATTTTTAAATTTAAAATGTTTTATGTTCGATTTTTTTTTCAATAATTTAATACACTGTTTCAAAGTACGCAAACAAAATTATTTATACACATAGCTTTTATTAATTTATAATAAACAATTTATTAAGACTATATGTTAGTAGGCAGATTTATATGTTTGTATAGACTTTTGTAATGCAGAATATTTTTACTAAAAGCGCCAAAAATAAGAAAGTAATAAGAACGGTGTTATTACGCCCGAAAGCCGAAAACGACTTCACCTTAGCCTAAATTTTTGGATGAAAAGAAGTACAAAATGAGGTTCAAGTAAACATAATATTCTGTATCATAAATAACTAACTATTATCATTATATTCACATAAATAGTCATCAGATGGTCTATGAAAAAAAATACATTAAAGATCAACCCCTCACGATAGTATTCTTCTTTTATACAGTTGACTTGTTTTGTTTCGAATTTCAACCATAATTACATTGGGATAGAGATACAATTTGTGAGTAATAAAAGTCGTTAAAGCGTTGTCGATCTCCAACCCCCTAACCCCTTACGTTGCTGACATCGAAGACATTACACGGAACCATTTACATAAGTACGTTGTTCAACTACGTAATCCTTCATGCTGTGAAGCCAAAGTAAGAATTCTCTGTCTCATTGCGAGAATTCGCAAGTTTTATTAGAACGAGTAGGTATGTACTTACAGGGTGTGTTTGTAGACGAACCTTCCTTATAAAATATATATTTAATAAAAACTTCAACAATATAAAAGAATTACAGATTCTAACAGTCTTACTTATAACATACTTAAACAGGTGAACGAACAGCATTCTATGTCATCTTCTGAAAAGAAAAGGCGGTAAATATTTCAATTAAAATTATTGACTTTCCAAAATTCGTTTCAACTAGTCGTCACGTAAATATAAATTAGTAAGTGTTTAATTTTAGGTAGCAATCAAATTCACAGTGCAAACATTTACAATTAACGCAATAAAATTCTCAATCTGAACATTTATTTACGCAATAAAATAGACTGCAATATAAATTATTATTCAGTCAATAAGCATACGGCAAAATATTACCCAAATAATTACATATGCCTGATTATAAATTTAGATTTTTAAATACTTTCAGTTTTTAGAAGTCTCTCAACAATTTCCAAATTAATATGTAATAAAATATTTATTTAAATAAATGTTTAATATTTCAATTACATCAATTTGAAAGTAACTCTCTAAAAAAATGCCAACTGGTACCAAAAATACATTAAAAAAATGTCATCCTGACATTTAAACTATCATTAGCATAATCAGATATTTTTTTTGCGTTTTCTTATTCAATTCTGATTTTTTACTTTTTTTATACCGCGACCAAACCGTTCAAACAGCTATAAGTTTTTACTTGCATTGAAACTTAGACATGAGTTATGACGTGAACATTTTTTTTATTCATACTGACTGAATGGCTGTCTATAAGAATATGATTTTTACCCAAAACTCCAACGGACAAGGAAACCCAACCGCGTTCAGGTCAAGCAAATCCCGAAAAATCATGAATTAGAATTTACACTTAAGTAGTTTTCATAATGTGCTGTTTTATATACGCTTTCTTTGCAGTATATTCGTTTTCGAAAGTAATGTCACTTGCACGCCTTGTAATTCGTTTAATTAAACTCTAAATTTTAATGAGTTGATATGATAGTTTGGTGTCTTAAATCATAAAAAAGCAAATACGTCTGAGACGGCTACATCGATTAGTGCCTTCGTTTATGCCGGCCATAAATTTCAACTAATTACGCTGATCGTCTGAAGGCATGCACGTTTTGTGAATATAATTGTCTCTTTCAGTTTCTATACCACGGACCGCTCTCTTTTCTCAGTTAATTGGACTCCATTATTTATTTTTCCTTCCTTGTTTTCGTCTCTTCAGCTTGGACGTGGAAATGAAATGCTTTTTCGGAGTCTCATTACGTTCTGAGGGCGCTATCTGGTTGTTTGAGTTCTTTGACTTTTAAATTGTTAAAAAAAAAATACTTTACTATTTTTTCCTACTTAAAATGTTTACTTATAATGAAGTTGAGACTGGGTCCGTTCTGAAAAAGGAAAGGCCGAAATAAGACGGTTACATTTATTCTGTTTTGTACTTAATATAATATGTATTGATATCTCTTTGTAATATTTGGGATGACAAAGTATAGTAAGTTATGGTACTCAAACCACTATAAAGAAACTCAACTATTTACACTATGGCAATAAAATATTGTCAACTTAATAATATTTAAATATTTAAACATTCTTAAAATTATTTATGATATTATTACAATGTTTTAATACAAATTAGAATACGTCGATATTTACAAAAGTAATATTATATATGCATAAATTTTAGTTTTGTCACGAAACAACAGAATTAAGTAATTCATTAATTTCAATACATAACAAAAATTCCATACTCATCTAAATCGTTTTGGGACTAAATAATTAAAAGCCTTGTTTCAATATGTTAAACAGTTATGAACTCTGGATATACAAATAACATCTTTGATTTGGTCCTCGAAATATGCAGCTTTATAAGCTAGCCCCTAAACCAATGATACAGTTATATTTGTTATCAACGTATACACATTCTATGAAGTCAATATCCGTTTTGAATCTAGAAGCTATCATAGTGTATAAATCCTAAATTAATCGGATTATTAGTATTTGCGTGATTCGGAAAATGAATTAAACAAAACTAGCTCTTAATAACTCAGTGTGACATTTTACCCTCATAAATGTAAAATACAACCCTCTTTAGTCGTAATTCCGTAATAGACACTCAGACTAATCTGAATGTAGTTTATGCGGTAGTATTTCTTCCCTATCAGTATAAGGAAATAGTAATATTTATCATTAATTTAATCATTTTGTATTTGGAACATAATCTGGACTTAATTACTGTAGGCAATATCTACTAGTCAACCTTTAACCAGAAATATATGTAGGCGGCACTGCAGCTGGATAAACTATATTTAAATAAATTACATGGGTAATAAACATTATATCGATTCAATTAAAAAAGTATATAAATACAAAAACGTACATACATTTTGACAGTGTGTTTAATTCCATCGTATAGTTTCAATTCAATGTAAGTTTGTTTTTATAAGTGCTTAAACATTTTCATCTTATCGTGTTAAAGCATATTTACAACTGTAATAAAATTGGATACCGAACGAAATGCGATCGTAACGGCCTGTTCGGGAGCAAATTTCATTTCTGACATCTCATTTAAAATATTTAAACGTGCATGATTTTCACGAAATTATCATGCAATATACTACTTCATAATTATTTCTTCGTTTAAAAAGCGTGGGGGTGCAGGCGTTGGTGTATTACTTTGTTAACAAAGTAACCATTAGTAAGATTACGAGAAAAAAACATTTATCTTTACTATACTAATATTACACATGTTTTTGTATTTTGCTTGTCATTCTGACTAGCAAAAACGGATTGAGGCGATTTTTTGCGTAGATATATCTTACGGCCCAGAGTGACATAAGTGACACATTCATCCCAAAAACGTGCTAAGTCGCGACTAAAAACTAGTATTACAAAATATCTTATTTAAATTGTACATTTGTTGTCGAATAAAGGTCGTAAAATGAAAGTGTTCCTCCCACTCCTTATTTAAGTATATTGTAATAAACCGTTTACATATGCAATAAACGTATTCATACCTGATAGAAAGACATGAATCTTTATATTGTGGAAACATGTCGTAAAACAGAAACTTGTTATCATAAATTGGTTGTGTTGTCTACGACGAGAATTGATTTCTCAGACAACGTTAGAGTCACTGCATACTCCCGCACTGAAGGAAGCATAATACATGGAGATACACGAGTATAATGTCGTACTCACGATTTGAAGTTTTACGATCTTTTATCGTTCATTTCATACTAAAATCCGCTTTTCCTTGAATTATGAGAAACGGTCCGGTGTTTAGAATACTTGAATATTAAGCAAAGGTTGCCAGTTCATATCTAATTTGTGCTTACAATTCGTCTCGTGCTCGGCGGTGAAGGAAATAAGGAAGAGGATATCTGTATTTATCGGATAAAAAATTGCCTTACTTGAATCCACCATTCAGTTTGCACCAAAAGTTGGTGGAATACGCTCGGAACCTTCCCTTTTAAACTGAAAAGCCTAAGCCCAGCATTAAATAATATACAGGCTATTGCTATAACCTTACTTTATGTAATGTATGCATCAAGTGTTGGCTTATTAATTAAATGCGGTATGAGTACGAACGTAATTGTGTCTGTGTTAACTTTACATTGCAATTGTAAACACATACAAGCCTTTATTTTTTTATACTTGAATAAGAATATAAATTGCTTCAAACGCCTATTATTCATTCATACCGTTTTACTTTCATAATTATTTATTACAATACTGTTTTATAAAAAACAAGATGCGAGTAGTAGCTAATATTCGATAATCCATGAATTTCATCAAAGATTGTAATATTATCAGGCGATTTTGGAGGGTGCGACGCATTAAAATGTTATTCTATAAGCAAATCGGTAATATACTGTAGAATATTAATAATATTCTGTATACAAGTGTGTTCTAATTTAAAAAGTACAGGTAGTCTATGGCATAAGGGTCAAGACATTTTAAATGTTATGAGTGCATTATATATTGTCATTATATATTGACAATCTTCATATATCTTAGAAAATTTAATTTTATTAGTAACGTCGTACTAACAGATGCTCTAATTGTCTGCGTAGTTAAGCGCTTAATATGAATAATTAAACGCTGATGTACCGTTGACGTATAAAATGTTCATTTTAAAAGTATCTACACGCGAAACGCTACGTTAATATTTTTAGAATTAACTTTACATTTCGGTCTCAATTTTCCCTTAAACGATATCGTCGCTATCGGTACAGTGTTTGCTTTATTTTCTTTCACACCATGTGTGCACTTTATCAGGAGTTTTTTTAGGCTAAAAATAACCCAGTGAACCTTTTTCAATAGGTGCAATATCCATTAAACCTACGATGTACACGTGGCCAATTTACCGTTATGAATAAATCGTAGGCACCTCGGCTGCCAACCAGCAATTTGCGCTACCGAGCCGACCGTTTCAGCTTTATTATTTCCCCACTTCATATTTCGGGCGTTTATTAATGATTTTGTAATTGGGCTGTCGCTTGCATTCGCATTCATCCGCTCGATTACTTCGCATGCCAAAAATGCGGAATTAAAACGTGATTAAAAAAGCCATACATGGTCGGTCGCTCTTCTTTGAAGTCCTGGATGTCATTAAATCAACGAGAAATAAACATTTCGTGATATATGTTTTAAAAGCGTAACATATTTTTATCCATTTTGGCAAAAACATCCCGAATAGTAATAACTTAAAGCATGAATATTTATCAAACGAGATGGACGAAATTCAACTCAACACAATAAAACCATTTGTAAAATTCACTTTTGAATTTAAAATTCAATTGCACAGCAATATTACATGATTAAATCTTATAAAATATTGTAAGAGGAACTGTATTATACGAATGAATAAAAATTTACATTACTCAAATTTTATTCAACGCTTGATGTTAAACAAACAGCTAAATTGGAGAGTTACTTTTTAATCGTAAGTTCTTTTGAATACTTTTTAAAAGCAAGAAAATAAATTAACCCAGTAAGTATTAAAAGTACCTACCTGGTATAAGTACTCAAGAATTTTAAATTGAATAAAACCTAAATTCCTCTATGTTTTGATAGAGTTTCAGTATATTTAAGTACTTTATGTTACTTTAGTATTCAAGTTAACGAACAAAATGTTTCTTTACTTTGAAAGTGGTTGCCTAAGCAGCATAAATAAATCTATCGAATCGAATCGAAATCGAATCAGTGAGCTTTGAGCTTTGGTACATAAATTACATATTAGATAGACTTGCTACTTACAAATAATGATCTGTAATCATCCTTTTAAATTAAATTTGCAACAACATTGTTTTAGCCATAGAATCAAAATATACTTTATTTAAGTAGGCCGAATTAAATTAAATGTAATCTCAAAAATTTCAATCCGATTCTTTCCGTCGAGAATCGGAAAGAAACTTGATAGTTACTTTTTTCTTAAATTAAATTTAACGAATAAATGTATGGAAATTGCTTTCTTATTATTTACTCTCGTATCGTTTAATACGCTTTATCGACTAATGTTTTTTTCTTGGCATAAGATTTAAGTTTATTAATAGACAATGTTAAAAACATCTACGGAATTTTAGTATTGAAACGAATACGCTCCAAAAGGGAAAGTAATAAACAAGTTACATACATGTTACACAACAAAAACACTCATAATAAAAAGTACGTTAATATACTTAAATGTAATAAAATATTTACCTACCTAATTAAAAGAGTAATGTTCTCTAGTGCGTATACTATGCGTTTACGCGACGTTTATCCGATGAAGGTTTCTAGATATCCATCAACGTTCAATAGGTGGCATGAAAATCGGTGGACAAAAAGACTGAAAAATGTTTTAAAAATACAATAAACACACAAAGATTAGAGGAAATGAAACCTACCCTTTTTGCCGTAAATAGATAACGAAAACTAGTTAACAACATATAATAATTATTTTCTTTTCCAGAAAACAATATTACTTTCACGGAAATTAAATATAAAAAGATAATATAATTTTGTATTATTGTGTTTAATTAAGTACTTATCTTCTTTCTTAGTAACATGTATGAACTTAGTAATTATTTTTTATCATCGATAATTATTACAACGGGTCACAGTTACATACCCTAAAAAAATGTCTATTGCATTATTGAAAAATTGTCTTTATTTACGAGTATTTATTAACCGCTAACTTTTTATAGGATTCGCGTATTTTAGATAAGCTTGTTGAAATGCTTAAAATAATAACTTAATTTCATGCGTATACCTATATATTAATATTATTTTAACGCGTTTGTATTTTTTTTTTAGCAACGCTGTATATTTTTACATTAATTAAATGAAATTCTACGTAAAACGAAGGCATTCATATTATTATTTTATTAGAGGAGTAAAGACATATAAACATATTATTCATTGAATGTCATGTGTGGTAAACCTCTTATGTTACCCTTACGAGGAAAAACAATTTAAAAAAGGGAGATCTTTAATAAAAAAAGTGTGTGCAGCTGATTAGCCCCGATACAAGTGAAGCCCTATATTATTTTACTTAAACGTTATTCATAGAACCGTTGCACTAAAATTTGAACTCAAAAAAGGTTCACTTTAAAAATAAAAATAAATAGTTCATTTTTACAGACCGCGAAACAACTTTCTTTTTTCGAATTTTATTTGTAAGCTATATTGAAATCGTTAAAGTAAATATTTGTTATAATAAAATAGTTTAACTAATGTTGCTCGTTTTATATTATACGTCTTTTTTACATCTCACGAGTGAATAAACAAATGTAATATATACAAAAAGTGAGGATATTATAATATGGGTAAAATAAATTTTATAACTGTCCAAGCGTCATTTAGAGTGAGTGACTTTTTTATGTTTTTATAGGACCCGTATAAGCGATATCTACCGAAGACATATTTCTTACTAAGAAATTAAAACTTTGACCTTTATCTGCCTCACCACATTGAGAAACTGATTTTTAATCTTAAATAAATTTTGGTTTTTTAAGAAAATGTAGTGGAACTCACAAAATATAAAGTTATGTTATCTAAAATAGGTTTTTAATGAATATTCAATGTTATTGGAATATTATTTTTAGTACATTAGCATGAACATATTATTATTTTTGTGTGCATGATTTTCATTTCATGCCTTACGTAGATCTTAAGCTAAAACCGGAAACTAAAATCCGGGCAAGTACCACTGAGTTTTCTTGCGCTTAATTGTTATAAATAATAATCAATCTCGTGTTTGGCTATGAAAAAATCACACTGAACAAATTCAATGGTGGTTCAATCCTTCTCCACAAAAGAAGTTCATTTTCTTTTTCCTTTGCCCAGACTTCAATCCATCAACAGGCTTGTTTACTTTAGTTGGATAAATAACTGCATGGTTATTATTTTAAATAATGTCTCCTATGTACTACGCTGGAGAACCTTTCAAGAGTCTAGTTATAATATGATATAATTTTCACATCTTCTACAGTGTCAATTGGTTATATTTTTGTACTATTTTTCGCAATTATTGCGAATCATCTAGCCTGTTCATGCCATTCTGCCTATCTATTTTAATTCGGATATCGCTTAGTTTAGTTTTGCCCGAATAGTTTTGCTATATATTTTGTCTTCTACAGAAAGCTTCATTACATCGCCATTTGGCGGCTTTGAAATCTATCCCTATGTATTACTGGGAGAATAAATTTTGTAACCATATATAAGAAATGATACATGTACTTATTGTTTGTTTTTTATTTTTGGTCATCGTATCTTTTCACCAATAGCTTAGGGTTTAACCATTTATTTCAAGCACATCCTCCTTACTTTCTTTAGGTAGCTCGCATAACATATGTGCTTACTTTTCGAAGTTTCCTTTGAATGTCACCCGCAAAACATTTTATTGAGATTCCTTTATATTTAGTCGCATATTTTAAGAATTTTGCTAGCGAAAAACGATTTGCACTTTAAACTAGTAACTGTACTTTGACTTACAATTAATAAAAATATATATTTATTCTAAAATGAGTATAGCCAGCTAGCAATTACTAGACTATTAGAAATCGTACTCATCAAGGATCACGCGAAGCGAAAACAACGTCAATGCTATAGCCTCTATAAAGTAACAGTTTCTTGAGTGACAAATTGAAACAAGTTACTCTACAATCACTACACACGTGACCACAATCCATCCAAAAGATACCGCGTCGCAATCGCTTCGCTGAGTTACTTAGGTTTATTCAATCCTTAATTAATTATCGAGTAGAGAATCGGACGTCTTCATTCTAAATCCACTAAGTATCATGTCAGACACGAGCAAGACTATCAATTAGTTTATCAATACATTATTGTATTCAGTGTTATTTAATTACAAATTTATTAATACACTATATTACAATCTATATCTTATAAAACCGTTCGTCCTGGGTAACTATCAACGCATAACCAAAATTACTGCGTCTACAATTCTGAAATTTAAAAATATCGGTTTATTTTATAATGTATTCAAAAGGTTAAATTTAATTTAACCGTTCGTTATAAAATCTTTTATTTTATACAAATTTGAGCAATATTTTTGTTGTTTTACATACGTAGTCATATTTATTTTGCTGTTTATTTTCTCACGTAAATTCATATTTAAAAAAAAAAGCGATAACGCTGATTGCGTACAGAGCGATTTAAGATAAACTTTTACTTACTTTGAATTTTTATGTTATCGAAATTATATTAAAAGATTCTGAGTCAAGCCGAAAACTTTCTAATAATATAAACGTTTGTAGAAATTATTTAATGTTTTATATTCAACGTTAAATAGTATACTATATAGTTCAGCTATTCAAGAGTTCTAATTCCGAGCCTTTTCTTAGGCTATTTTTGGGGCAACCTCGAATTTTGTATAAAAATTCAGAACGTCCCCGTAACGCGAAAACGTATCGACGGGACAATGACCTCACGAGCTTATTCGACAAACGTGTAGAGCTTATTCGATAAACTATATTGTATATACTAGTGTATATTTTCGTACAAATAACTGTGTTAACATATATTTAAGTTTTATGGGAAATGTATCGCCATTATTTTCTATAAAATATTTTATTATTCATTTAATTGGCAAATCGTCGCTCAATATCGTATTTTTTATTAGTTTTCGAATGTATTTACGGATTAATACAGTGAGATATACAATATTAACCGTTAAATACAAAGATAATTGAAAATACGATTACATTATTATTACTCAAAAAAGGTTGATAATTTGGCAAAAAATAACACGTGGAAAAAATATAGGGATTTTCAAAATAACCATTTCGCTTTCCGTCGTTTCCCCATTCGATGAGACCAAATATTTCCAAGCTCCATTGCTCAATTCAACTGGAAACCAACTGTTTTTTATTGTATAACGATTTATTTTATCGAAATATCCCGCTTACAGTTCGTTAACGATGCGAAGATTTATATGTAATACAGAAAAATTGTTGTATCCCTGACTTTGTTCGTTTTGACATTGGATATGGAAATTAATTTTTGGATTATTGTCCGGTAACCGTTGATCTTTTTGAATATAAAATGAAACCTATAATGGTGACCCAAAGCGAATAAATCGATTATTTATTTAATGTATTTGGACGCTATATTTCATTACGATTTATCGAGCGATTTTCACTTGATAAACAAATAGCAGTTATTTTTATATATGGGTTGTTATTATTTAAATGAATGATTATGTTCCTCGTCAATTATTTTTGAATAATTTACATATACAGACACGATTCCGTATATTCTAATTTTACTAATACGTATATATTTTCTAAATTTTCAGGTATGTCACCATACATTCCCGTTGAAATTGTTTCAGACCTAAGTAAGTAAGATTTACCTACTAAAACTGTAAGAAAAAATACTTGGCGTATTTTTACGACCTGCCATCTACCTAACGCTAACCCGCCCATGGAATTCGTTTGCTAGTACTCTTATATTTGTTGCTGAGTACTGATTATGTTTACGGATACGTTTAACAGAAAAATAAAATAAATGAACGACATACACGTTTCGAAACTATATTCGGCTCTACCGGATTTCCACATAATATTTGAGATATGTATAAATTTTGATTTTAAAAATCTAAATATACTGACATAAAATTATATATAACCACCGCCTAACCGTGATATCAATTCCATCGCGCAAGAAGAAATTAGACAACAGTTTTCTTTGTCGCACCGCTAAAAAATGGAACTCTCTACCAGCACACGTGTTCCCCTCCTCTTATAACCGGGATTCCTTCAAACGAGGCCCGCAAGGTACCTCACCTTGTTGGCCGGCATGGCGTGGGCGGCTAGAACCGTTCATTCTTCCTGACTGTACTAGCCGTCGGACGCCACTACCACTTACCATCAGGTGTAGGGTAGTCACCCAATAAATATAAAATATCAAATAAGTACCACTAATATAGCATACTATTTAAAACAATATATATATGTTATAAGTTACGCAAATACCAACTGAAACGTATTTCTAATATGAAAAGTAAGTACATTTTGATGAATGTCTTGTCATCTTTAAACGACCCTCGTTATTTAATTGATATACATTTATGTATGGTTAAATCGGCGTTCCAGTGCTACCTAAGTGAAACCAGAACGGGCGATAACATCAGTCGAAGTTCACATTGCGGTCAACAACTGTCAAAATGATAGAAGGATGTAACGCTATGTCAACAGAAGCGTCGAACACAATTGTATCATCGTTATTGCGATATAACCTTTATTTTTATGGTGGTTAGACCGTTTATTGTATACATCCCGTATCGACGTGTTAAATGTGAGTGTCGCTGTAATCGCTACTTGAAACATCGCTTGAACAGCACAATGGGTCAACGAGTAAAGTCGAGCCCTAAATAATGTCCCACCGATTTTATCACACGTCGAGGCAAATTATCTTTCTAGATGTCGTTGAAACGCTCGTAAAAGACCCGCAACGCTTATATTAGGGTAATATCAGTGATCTCGGTCATGCAAAATGACTTTACAGAGATCCGAGACATCATCTAGAGGGGCTCGAGAAGAATCCAGCCCTAATCACCTGAATGTCGAGATTATATCGCCCAAATTCTTGTTCGAAACAAATTAAAACCAAAAAGTAATAGGTAATGGTTTTTGTTTACCTTTTTATTTATTTATATTTATTATAATAAAATTTACTCTTTGCTTTATAACTGTGAGATTTTGTTTTAATAACGAAATACATTACAGATTACATTATAATGGTTACGAAAATACTGACTTATAAACTAAATAATATAAACGAAACTATTTATTTTTTATATATAAGCCCCATATTAACATATTAATATATCTTTGAAAAAACAGCTAATCTACCGTTTTAGGTATAATTAATATAATTAAAACTATCTGTGTGTAACATGTTTTTATAATTGTATCCATCAACAATAACAAAAAAGACATGTATTTCTATAAATCTACGAAATGATTTCAAAAATGAATAAATCACTCCATCGATTTTATACAAAGAAATGTATAAATAACTGGAACCCATTTTTCTCAACTTACTCAAACCTATATATGTCGGACTTGCACAAACAATTAAAACAATATATGAGAAATTTCTTGCTTAACGGCAAATTATAATACCGTGTTTGGCTTTTATAAAATCATAAGTGTAATTAAAATATTTGAAGGATCATTTGAAATATTTGATAAATATCAAGTCTTTTAGTTCGTGTCATTAATAAATATAAGTTCCATTGTATTGTCGGTTATTTTTTCAATGAAATCCTTTTATTTAAGAGTGTGTTTGGTGGAACTGGCCCAATAGATAGAATCTCAACAGAAGAACGCATGTTCGAAACCAGGAAAGATCGACATGACGTTTATAAGCTAAATACGAACACTAATAATAGTGTTTAAAATTTAATTCGGACCTGAAGGAAAAAACAATAAATCATAAAAATGTTTTCGAGGGAATTCACTCCAATTAGTATTTTAATTAGAAACAAATAATTAGATAGAATAGTAAATAAAAAATGAGTTAAATAATTACTTATCTGTTAATTGTTTTGCCATCGTTTAAAGACTGATAGTTCTAATTTATTTTAAAAATATTAGTATCGTAAGTAAATAGCGAATAACTTACCAATATATTAAAAACTGATCACCATTGAGTGTGATGTTTGAGACGTTACTTTCGTAGTACACATATTAAGATTATATGACAATTTTTTCATACTCAAACCACACCAGTCTTACTCTCAATCTGTGCGTAATTTTACTACAGAGTAATAAATGTATAAGTACCTGTTTAAATGTAACTTTTTAATTCGCGAGTAAAATACAATTCAAAAGAGGAACGAATGCATAAGTTTGTGAAAATACAAGAATATACTATTAAAAAAAAGTTAAAAACATTGAATAAATATAATAAAGTTGGTTTCGTTAAAGGATAGTGAACAGACTAAATAACAAAATAGTTTGGTCACAGCTTATAAATTGTTCTATTTTTAAAAGCGTTTATTTATCTTCACGTGTTTGAATGTGTGGGTCAAATCATACAACTGCATATTAATCCAATTCCACCCAATTAATTGAGATGGGAATTTTAAGGATTTTTGGTTTTAGTGACTTTTAGTTTGGTGTTCAAACCCAGGCAGGCACCACTGAATTTTCATGTGCTTAATTTGTGTTTATAATTCGTCTCGTGCTCGGCGGTGAAGGATAGAAAATAAAATATAAAACCTAAGGTGTATCTTGCAAAGTTTGCTAGTCTTGCCAATCTTTTCACAACTGTTAGTTTAATATTAATTTTTTTACTCTTAAATATTATAAGACCATGTCTGCTATAAACTTAGTTTCCGTGGCATCCAGACACTACATGTTTCTTGATAGTACTTACAAAGCTAGCCTCTTCTTTCGTAAGCCAGTTTCCTCCTATCTCAATTTCGCTATTAAAACAACGTCAAAGTTAAAAAAGTATCCTAAGATTAACTAATAGACAATTTATAGAACCGAAGAGACAACTTTGATATTTAGGTCGATCCTGTCATATCTAAGCAAACTGGAAGTTTTTGCGAAATGGTATCGGTTGTGCTTTATAAGTCTTATTAAATTTTAATGGTATTATTTACTGCAAAGAAAATGAGAGTGTTTACTTTTATGTTTATATGCCTAGTTATGCTAATGGCTTGCTTACACAGTAATTAAACTACATATTCTGTTTCCGAACTCCCGGACGGGTCAATAAAAGTTATTGCGTCAAAAATGCCAGTAGCAACTAGCAGCCTGATTTTAGAAGATTGGTTTTGTAACGTAACGCTCACTTAACACTTAAGGGCTTGGTCCTGCGCTTGATATATTCGGTCGTATCGAATTGATGTCCCATATGACTGGAAGGGAACGAAGAAGAGAAAGAAAATAAATGGAGAATACACCTGTGTCTACACAAACTTGCTCAATCTAATAATCACTTCTGCACATTTTACTACATCTTGAGATAGTAGCCAAAATTAGGTCCAGAGCATACTACATACAACACTTAATTATTATATTTATTACATCATAAATATTATACAAAAATAAAATATTTTCATTCGTTATTATAACTACTGACTCCGCGTTATATCGTTGTTTAAGTCAACGGATATAATTACCTTAAATCAAATATGATAAAAAAATAAACACAGAAAATGAAGTTCTCAACGATAAATCAAAAACAACGTCATGATTTTTGTCTATTTAGTGACATTTTCATATATCTTTAGTCAATTAAAAACTTTTGTAATAAATATCGGTGTAACGTACCGCACAAATAATACTCTTGTTTTCGTAAATGGACTCTTTAGAAAACATCCTTGACCCGATGCCCTACTTCGTCCTTTATTTACAAAGCCTTCGTCAACTATAATCAATTACTCGCTTTTCAGTTACCTTACCTTATTCAATTTGAAGCTTGGATTTGATCATTAGTTTAAAATTAATGAAATATAATATCCATTGCCCAATATAGTAAGTAAAGTAATAACATGTCAGTGTCCCTCTTCTGGGAAAAGGCCTCCTCTCAAGTTGATATTATGTATTGTATTCTACAACGGTACTCTAATCCGTATTGGCAGATGTAGATGGATAATTTCCTTTACCGCCAAACATGATACATTATAAACACAAATTAGTTATATGAGTATTCAATGGTATTTACCCAGGTTCGATCCTGCAATTGTCGGTTAAGATTCGCACGTTCTAACCATTTAGCCATCTTGGTTCTAGTTAAATATTATCTTTGTGCTTGCATCAGATTAATGTCAAATAGTGTATTGAATTTTAATACCTGTAGTAGGTACCGTGCCTAATACCGTGTACTTAATGCTTGATAAATATAAATTATGCGTAATCGGAAACTTTAATGTCATGTGAGATCAGCACTACGAACAAACATAAAGATGATGATGAGCATTACAAATATTTGTCATTAACGAGAATAAAATTTTGGACTTGAGTGAGGGAGCCGTCGAACTTTTATTAAAAATCTTTCGATATTAAAATCCTAACATAACTTTATGTATATTTCATTCTCTAGTCTTGTATGTATATACAAATATATACAAAAAAAACCGATTGTATTATAATGTAACGTTTTTGCATGAAAACATTCTAATATCACACATTTGAAATAGGTACCAAATTCAAGCTATTTAAAGTTCCCTTATAAATATAGAATAATATTTGTATGTTTTTTATGCGTTTCTACACTATTCATCCATCATGCAATATTGATAACATTTTGGTGAGGAAGACAAAGAAGATGTTGGCCTAATAAAAGATATAAATTTTTGCTTACTCTTACTCTAGTCGTACAAAACATGGACGGGGTAGCTGTTATATAAATACAAAATTACGTAATTATTTTCTGTAACTTGTTCTTAAAAATGTATCAATTTTATTTAATTGTAAAGAGGAAACAATAGAAGATTTGTTTACCTTTTAAAGGTTGCGTGGTCGGGTCCGTGGGCGTTTGAGCCATTTATACATAATACACCTTATCCACGTGTTTATAAGGATGAATATCGAATATAAATAATTACCGTATCAGATTGATAAGAATATCAAATTACAGTTGGATTAGATGGTGTTTAATAGGTAAATTATTGTAATATTAACGGTGATTACTTTTAGTAAATCACAGTTAAGGTTTCCGAATAGCGTATACGTTTATGTATAAAAATAAATTAAGGAATCCTTTATTGAATTTTATTGAATATCGAATAACGTTTTTAATTTACGACAAAAATTTAATAGAAAGTTGGAATAAATGTAAATATATACATTTGTATAATAGTTTATTGTTTCTTGTATAACCAAAGAAACCAGCAACAGCGTAGTAAAATCTTAATAACAAACTATCCTACGGACTAAATAACAACATACAGCACAGCGTCTTGTAAACCTTAGACTTGAGAGAATCTTGATAAAATAAACTAATATACTACCGCTTAAATTCCATAACAAAAGATCCTAAAATATTTTATCGCCGTCGATCCGTTACGCGCTACCGCTTTGAAGCGCTACAGCCAGCGCATTTCGTGGGTACAAGCGCGCTTCTAGAACATGCTTCCCGCGTTTTGTCAGCGCATGCGTCGTCGATGCGTCCCATCCCTTTCTAGCGAATTGCGCGGCAGTCTCTATTGCGCACTGAAACGCGTAGCCACGCGAGAATCGCGTTCGCCATCAAAACAATTACACGATGATCGCCGACTTGCCACCTTCACGAGCTATGGAATATCTACTCTATACGCAAGAACGTGTCAATGGTAGCCGCCTCGTGCCGCAGGGCCCGTCAAACGGTACTACTGTTTGTAATAATTGTATGAAAGCGTATGACGTAGTAGGTAAAGCCTAAAAGACTTACGTCGTACATATAGTTTACAATGGGATTACCAAGAATTTACGCGAGTAGATTGTACGACCGCACCTTTTAGCCGGCAACAATACTTTCTTGTTTGATTTAAAAACAATGAGCAACTTATCGATATTTTACTGCTATATGTAAATTATAGCAATATTATCAATATTTTTATTTGTATTTCTTACGTTACTACGTCATACGTTCATTCAATCGGAGCGCGATAGACTTACCTTGTAGATACAATATGGCATTGCGAAATTACTATAAATGACAAAAAAGGGTTTCGATAGTTAATTATACTTAGATAGCTAATTAGACAAGTTGTACTCTTAATTTAAAAATATTGTTTACATTTTTCCTTTTGAATTTCGACCGACAGTCTGACATTGAACAAATAACGTCATATACATCAATCAAATGGGAAACAGAACCGAAGTCGACGGTTCAATGACATAATTTCAAAGTAATTAGGATACACGTAATTGTTTAATTTACAGATTCTTTGTCTTATTTCTTATCTTGGATATTATTGTCATTTACCTACATCCAGAAGAATATAATATTTTACTAATAAAGTTTGTAACTTACAATATTTTTTTGTTATTACGTTGCTTAGGCATAATTGAATATTCAATGTTAATTAAAACGTGCCTTCCTATTCGAATATTAAATTTTTTAAATGCTGTAGGAAGACCAATGTCAAGATTAACATGAAAAAATGATATCATAGATGCAAATTTAATAAATATTACGTTACAACTTGCCTGCCTAATAATATTTTATTTGCTTAAAAAAACAGAGCTTTTTTCTAAAAAAGAATTGAATTCATCGCATTGTAAAATAAATATCGCAACGCGAATTCTCATTGAGAGGGCTACTGTATAATTTTGTGATGGTTTTTAATAGAGGATGTTTCAGCTCGAGGTTACAAAGACAGCAAAAGTGATGAAAGTTGAGGCAGGCAGGTGAGTAGCATGTCTAAGGTCAGATAGGTCGCGACGACCTCCAGGCGCCCGTTGCAACGTCACAGTCTGTTGCGTTGTACCTACACGTACCCTGTGGCCAATTTATGTACTAACCGACATTTATTTTCTCTTAAAACTAAATTTAAAAAATCTGTATTATATGAATACTCGTTGAATAAAAACTCTTTCTAAGATCTACTAAAATATGGATCTGACAACGTTCTGGCGTATTGCCTAAAGTAGGGGTTGATTCTTACTCTTGGCAAATTTGCTTGCTTTGTCTCTCTGGCAATTCTGTTTGTTCTTTGTATATTTCTACGACATTGCCTCGCAAAGCGAGTCAATTTCTGTAATTTCTATAAATACACATAATTAAGCGTAATTATAGTATCGGTTACAGGTTCCTGTAACTTGCTCGAACACTAATTAGATGTTCTAATTATACCGTAAAAAATATATGTGCACCTGCGAAGGGGTGAGTGAGTGAGCTGTTATAATATTGCAGTCGGAGATAGGGCTTTGTGCAAATCCGTCTAGATTAGTATCACGCACTCATCAAAGAATCTTCCGCGAAACAATCATTATTTTTATTGGAGACAAAATATCGGAAATCAGTGCTTGTTAATTTATTTACATATATCATGGCCGAGAGTGACAATTTTTTATTAGATGTTTGTTCATAAGCCTTTGTAAAAATAATTAAATAAAAAGTACATTTATATACATAAATGTTATTATATGTGCAAAACCGAAGTAACATTTGTTGCTTCATATTTATCTAATTAATAGTAGTTGCCGCTTATTGACAGTTATTCTATTGTTATAAGAAATTTGTTTTTAAATCAATACGTATATTCTCTACATAAATAAACCCTTAAACTGTATCCCTATATTAACAATGAAATCTGATGAAAAGTATTTTAATTACAGTACTTGTAATGGAACCTAATGAAGGCACGGTGTGTGTTGATGTTTTGTTAAAGAGTTTGATGACACATAAATTTTCAGTCACATTGTGTTTTTTTTTTTTTTTAATAAAATAAACCTCAATGTGAATATTTTATTGCAAAAATTAACAAATAAGCCTGTAAGTCAATGATACATGTTTTTTTTCGGAGACAAGTACCTGCATGTAAGTATTGTTTACTTGGTAGGGCTTCGTGCGAGCCCGTTTGGCTAGGTAAAATCCACTCATTATAAATTATACCTCCTGTTTGGTATTATGCTCCGGTTTAATTTTTTAAATGAACTTTTTATAAAATATTTTGAAAATAAAAACTCTTTTAGCTTAGCGAAGGATTATACAAAATGAAATTCTTACTTATACTCAATTCCAACCACAAGAGCAGGAATGCCAAATAAACAATATTTGACAGCAAATTGACGCGATATCTATAGATCGAGAGCTAAAATAATCTATTATAGGATTTGCAAAAAATAACGTTTTGAACGTCGACGAAACTTTTATCGGAATTTTAGAAGTAAAATTAAAGTGAAAATAAGTAGTTAAGTGAAATAGTGTTGAGTTATGTATAAGGATATGTTATTCATAAACTCTCAGTAGTGCACAATATAGCTAAGGTATTATTAGCAAATCGCATGAAATACGCTAATATAATATATCTCTTACTTAACTGAAACAGCTTAAAACGTTTAATATTAAATCTACCTTACCAGATTACATATTGTGTATCTAAATAAAATACAAATTTTATTATATTTATGTGTCGGAGTTATTTAATTATATAGCTTCGATCAATAGACATGATAGACTTAAAAATGACTTGTAAGGTCGTACTTGAATAAATTACTTTTTGATATTTACGAGCTGTTGCCGCAACTTCCTTTGCGTGCTTGTTAGTATTAAAAAAAAGTTCTTTATTATCCACGGGTAACCTTTTCATTTCTCAGCATAAAAAGTGATGCTACTTCGTAACAAAGAAAACGTTAGGCCCTTATACCATTGTCTTAAAATATTTATTTGGGAACAGTGTGAAGTCAATAATTCTAGCATAACAGACTGCTGATCCTGAATTCCTGAAAAAGAGTAAGAGTGAAATAATTCCAGAATAGAGACCACTGAGGCCAAATATGTAGGTTAGGGAGACATAATCAAAATGTTCTTTATTCAAGTAGCATCCATCTAATTTAATTTTTTTAGATCATTCTTCTCAATGTGGGGTGTTTCTTGGCCCCGAGATAAATTTCTTTGAATAAATAAAAGAATCACTCTTCTAGAATATATATTTTGGTTTTTACATTATCATTGACGGTTAATTCTGTGGCATGCATAGACAGATATATGATAATAATTTATCAAAATGTTCACGTACATATTCGGTAACAAAACAATTGCACACGATTTTGGTTTGGAAACTGTAAACCACGTTTACAAAGCGAATGATGTCTAAATAAATAATTAAATTCAACTCATAGGTGGAACTCTCAACTAATTGAATATCGTTTACAGAGGACATGATCTAAAATTACCTAGTAGTAATAACATGATGTACAAGAAAATGGGATAGGTACAGAATTTTAATAAATTTAACTAATAATTATTGGATTGTGCGTATCTTATCAGAACCTCGGAGTTAAATCGTGTTAAATGGTAATATTATCGACATATAACTGCATTATTCTGGCATTTCATTTACCTCAGGGATGTTCGATTCGAATTGCGAATTTTATGTATTTTAGTTTCGTAACCACTTCCTATTATTTTGACTTCCTTAGAATATAAAAAGTTCGATTGTCGTTATTTTAAATTTAAAGAATTTTAAAACAGGTTATAAAATTATACTTAACACTTTGAAAAATATACGTAATTTCAAAAGTTAATAAACGCATTATTTATGTGTTTTATTGCTATAATGTGAATCGAATGACGGTTGTGTAAGTTCAGTTAAAAGCTTTGGTTTTTTCGTTATTATATGTTTTTTATAAATAAACAGATATCCTTGGAAGATGATAGTTATTAATTCTTCAACTACATAATTAACAAATTTAGAAAACATCTCATCAGTGTGCAATTTACACTTGTATTTTTTTATTCCATACAAAATTCGATGTCATTTGAAATGCTATCTTATTGTCGATATATACATTCATTAAATAACACTCTTCAACGAATATGTAATATAATATAACGGTATGTGGCTACAACTAATCGACGCGGAATCTTCCGAAAATGGTTACAGGCTTTTCATTTTTGAAACCGTCGAAACGTTTTTTACCCAGCGAAGCGAATTATTTCTAAATACATCATCATTAATAAAACTGAAAATATAGAAAATCTGAAATCATAAAATGTTGTAATAATCATAAAAGTAATCGAAAATAAAAATATAATTAATAGATTATTGTTATTGAAAGTTAAAAAACACTTGAATTCTGTCCTTTAATAAACATTAAATAACAGCCTATTCGTTACCAATCCACTTCACCCTTGAAGTCAAAAAGGCGTGAAAACATGCAAAAACGTGGGTTGGAAAACTTTTATGGCCGCAAAATGAACAAACAGTGGCGAAGTAATTCGACGAGTGTCGTAAAGCACTCTCGCTGGCCTAAATTTTCCAAAACATCGGGTTTTTTCCCTCACATTTCTTTTGTTTTATATACTGTTATAATAATTATTTTACGCCTGTAATTGTTTGCGCTTTTGCTACCCCAAGTATGTCTGGCTTCTGTCGCAATGCAATTAAAACAACACAGCATTCTACCTATTTAAATATGCATAGTTAATTGTTATTTATTTATGGAAAAACAATTATACTATTGTTTTTCCATAAATAAATAACATTAATTTGAATATGTTCGTTGACTATTCGTGCCGTCTTTCCATCTATACAATTTAAGGTATGAAAACCACTTTAAATGGTGATAGGTTGCTGTAAATAATATTAGTCACCATAAAAGTGTAGGTTGCATGCATTTTTGCGAATTGATAGCTCGGATATCTGTTTTCTAAATGTAAATGAGTCCACAGGAATTTTATGAAAGTAAAAACATAATCCGACTCTTCAAATGTTTTTAATTGTTCGTAGTTGCTTCTTTTTCATGCACGAATATTATTATTTGTACCTTTGATGAAGTAGTTATTGCATAATTGCCTATCAGACAGATGTTCAGTTGCTTGGGGCTAATTAAAATCGATATATTATTCTTCAGCTACACCTTTAATTTGTCTTAGAATATAACTTTTTTTCTAATCCAGCTTGATAATTTCATTCTTCATTCTTTTTTTTTAATTATTGCTTAATTGTTCCATTAATGAACGGGTACAAATTATAACATTGATTGTTTTGTTGCCGCAGTTCAATAATTCGTTTTTATATGCACCCAACGATAAATAAAGGAAGATCACTAAAAGCTCATTTTATACATTCTCTTTTAGGTTTCTCTTCACGTTAGTTTATCTTTGTGATCGAGACTTTCATTGAATTTTTTTGTGTGTTTTTGTTATTGCTGATTTTTTCTTTTATATTTTTATTTATTCACAATTTGATTTTAGATACATAAAAAAGAAAATATTTCTTCCTTGTAAAAATAAGAAAATCGCAAAAACATTCACTTACTCCTCGACTTGTTAAATATTACAAAAATAACTTAAAATCATTATAATATAATGAACCCCAAATATAAACAATATCCTTGACTAACAAAACATTGATTAACAAAAAACACTGTATATTAAAAAGGTCAATTATTTTATTTTTCTAAATACCAGCGATTTTCGTATACGTATGGCTTCTAACATACACAATAAAGTCGATTGCATTGCATAATCACGTCCTCTCATTAACTACGTCATTGTGGCACCAATTATACCCGCGATGAGTGCACGATGTACTGCATACGAACTTTCGACGCTGGTCGGATTTGCAATTCCGTCTATCCTGGCTTTTGAAGTGTCGCTCGTGTTATTCATTCCAATTAGTTTTGTATAAAATATATCTTTGCCGAATATTATACATACATATTTACAATTTAAAATCATAAATGGAACGTATCAATAAAAAGAAATGAAAAACTGACTCGAACAAATATTTGTTAGCCTCTATATACATTGTATTTGAAAACATTTATTTCAACAAATTAGTTTTAGATACTCTATAGTAAATTTAAATATTGATAAATTTATTAGTCATAGTAACTTTGTCGTTTGAAATTAATACCTCAGAATGAGATACCGAAAAACTGTTTAAAGAAGTTAACACCGACAAATCGACGGGGTTATAATCCAACTCATTTAAATACTACGAATTATATGGGCCTAAAGAGCCATCATAAGATTACGTGTTTTGTATTATCGTATCCCCTTATTATGAGTAACAATGTCATCAATTATTCAGACTTAAGGTACGCGATGCTATATTCGACCTTTTGAAACTGAACGGATACGCTCATTCTATTTCACTTTTGCTTTCAAAGGTTGCTGCAATTACATTTACAGTATATTATATCATAGTTGTCATAGTTGACGTAAAGCTTTGAAATAACGAAGTAAAAGTAAATTTACATTCACGTAGTTTTTTAATTTTTGACTTTAGTGTTGACAACCTAAGAAATAATTGATTTTGATTAAACAAACTTAATTAACGCGTTGGGTGGCTAAGAATCGATATCATAATTTGTTCTTAAGATATGCGAAGCGAAAGAAACATTCACAGTCATTCATATCATTACACCAATTGAAAAATAAGAAATCGAACTCTGAGAATCTCAAGAAAATTGTCCCCCAAAAATCGGACCCACCTTCAAAATAAGAACAATAAATGTATTAATATCTTTATAAATAACAACAATAATATAACTATTAAATTATTTAACGTAATTTTCAACTTAAATATTTTTTTAATAAGACAATATTAAGTCGTGTACAAGAAAGTTAAGCGCTAATTATAAAATCACTTTCCGTAACATTGATATTATTGTACGTAATTGGCTCCTTTTCGAGAATTGTGGGCGTTTCAGAATAGTGATACGCGTGGGTGAACCCTACTATCCTCAAATATCTATATTTGTTTATCATCGTATAAAAAAGATCAACGTGACTTCTTGCTATATTTAGAACTGTTCTATGAAATTACGTATTCTATACGTAACCGGTATTGAAATTTAAATGACAAATATAATTTACAACCTTCTTATAAGTTAAGAAAAAATAGTTTTTAACGTCACTTAATCCGCAATGAATAACGTAAATAATTTAAAAAAATTATATAACAATACGGAAAATTCTTGAAACCAGTCATCATAATAGAATACCGGGAATTTTCAATACCGGAAATTCCCGAGAAAATTCTTTAGTTTCCAATGTTTTCTTTCAATTTACGAATTTCGAATATTCTTACGCAATAGTCTTTTAGATAGTTGACTAAAATCGACGACATGTATTTTTTTGATCAACTTGACTAAGGTTTTTAATACATAGTCAATGTTATATTTTAATTAATACGTTAATCAAAATTATTGTGTTCGGTTAATAATGTTATTAGCGTTACCCTATTTTAAAAGTTTTTGTTTAAATAAAAAATAAGTAGCTACCATCTGTGTAGTGGACTTTGAACGGGTAATATTTTCTACTTAAAACATTCGTATTAAAGGACAAACATCATACAAAGTCTGTTTTTTTTTCGACCAGACTCCTTGCTGGAAAACGAAGACTCCACCATTTGTTTATCCCAATCGAATGAATAGTGTAGGAGATGCATAGAAGAAAAACATACGAACACTCTTATTTATTTTCATAAATATCAGATCAATATAGTTTACGTTTTATGAATTCATTAATTTATATTAAAAATAAAAATCTAAATACAATAATATAAATCATGATTCGACTTAGTATATTATTTTGGCGGTAGAATATCTGACGAGTGGATGAAACCTACCCAGAAGGGGTTGCCATCAAATCAACCCTACATATTTAAGTTAAATAATATATGTATGTATATTTATTTGTTATAAATCGATCTAGTGGCGAGTTTATTCGGGTCCCGGATTAAAATCTTGGATCGTAACAAATCAACTTGGCGTTTGTGACAAGAAATCATCTCATATAGTAGTTAGCAAGTTGACAGTATTCATGGTCCGGTGCCTCGAAAAACAAGTAAAGCCATTCTTATGCACTACAATATTTCCTGCGCAGTTGACTAACCTCCGTTAAATATTCCCGCCGTGAAATTGGTTAAAACTACATCAATCATAACTTCAAATGATAATCGGTGTCTTAAAAAGAAATGAGCCATGTCACTAGACAACAGGAAGTGAGTTACGTTTTTATTTAAATAGATATCACGGTAACTTATACATGGCGTGCCTTGAGATAATGGTCAGAGTAACAAAGTGAAAGTGATGTGTGATACGGGGCACGATCCAACTCGAATGAAACTAAGGGCTTGGCATCTTTACTTTCTCTCCATCATGATCCGACTTAGTAATTTAATAAGCAACTTTCCCAATATATCACACTAATTCTCATATATACTTAGCTCCAGTTTTAGGGGTTCGTCGTCAGGTGTAAGGCATAAAAAAGTAGTCTATGTCGCTCCTTGGAGTTCAAGTATCATACCAAATTTCATCAAATTAAGTTCATTTATAATATTAGTATAGAAGTATAGATTTGAAGAAGTTTTTTTTCGTTGGACTAAATGACATAGACAATAGGTTTGTAGTATCTCATAGTCACTTTCCATCAGGTGAGCCTCCTGCTCGTTTGTCACCTATTACATAAAAAAAAAATATATTTATTTAGTAAAATCATAGCTATGAAGTACATGATCGAACCTGTGCGAATTAATTATTTTATATAATCTATAATTTTTATTTATTTATTAGACAGTTAATAAAAATTATATGTTTTTAACCTACAACTACACTGGTCCCTTTTTTTTTTTTTTTTTTCTCGCTGGAAAAACGCGTTACGCGCTTCCCCCACTTGATGGAAGGTGGGGGGGGGGGGGTGGGACTACCCGGAGCCCTGGACGCCGAGTGCGCCCAGGTACGCCGGGTTTACCCACTAAAAAACCAGCGGTACCCTCTCCGTCTTTCGGCGGGCGCCACGGGATCGCTTGCGCATGCTACCGTGACGCCCTGACGGTCGGCCCGCCTATGCGGGCCTCCAACACCTAGAGGGGGTTCTCGGGGTACTGAGATCCCCCCTAGTCCCTGCGACGCCTAAACTACACTGGTCCCTGGTGGAAGTTACAAAATGGCAGTATGGCATACATTCACCGGCAAATTTATAAAATTACACAATGAATGAAGAACTAGGACCTCTCTAGTGTATTTCTTTAAACGTTGATAATGCTATAACTTAGCATTTAAAAGAGCAGAATTGTCGTTTAATTTATTTAAGGCTGGCTGTTACCAACGCTCTTAGCTGAGCTAATATGTACGCTGTATATTCGCCTTTTTATTCTAACTTTTATATTTACAAATGTTTTTGTTAACTAAACTAACTAAATACTTACCAAGCATTTATTGTATAACATATTCTAGTTTGTGGAATACGTGTCAAAACACATATAAAACGTGTAACTTGTACTTAGTTAAACTTACATAAATATTAATACGCAATCTTTAAATATGATTAACCATATAATATTCGTGCCTTAAAAATATTAATTGGTGTTTAAAAATTAATCATATGTATGTTTAAAATGTTAATGTTCTTTTTAGAGAGGAAACTACTTAAATACTTGTTAACCACTTCTTAAAAATTTCTTAAAAAAATATTATATCTCTTAATGTTTAGACATAGTTATCTCTTATCGTATTAATAGTAAAAAGTCTAATAAAAACGTAAGCTCAAACCTGCACTGAAAGCGCAGTGGGCGGTGTACGTCACTCGCCCCCGCGCCCCGCCCCCGCCTACTAAAGCCTGACACACATTGACGATTGGACCATAAGACTGTCGCACACCTGTTTAACGCTGTAAAACTTATTTCTATAAATAAGTTTTTATCACGTGATATGTTAAGTGTCCGTTAATGTTTTTAATTCACGTTGTTTTTGAATTTACGATTTAAACATTTAATAAAAATATCACAAATGAAAATATAATATATTTTTTAAATTGTATTTTGCTTTGTATTCATCAACTTAAGCCAATTGTAATTCTCTCTCTCTTATACAAGTTTTTCAATAATAGTAAATTAATGTCTATTATTGTAAGCTTACATACAAAAACATATATATATTTAAATATTATTTGATTAAAACAGGTTATTCTATTAGACAATTAGTATTAGAAGATACATAAATCAAAAGTAGTTCAAAAGTTATAAGTACAATATATAAAAAGTTACAATGTAAAATAATCCTAACCTACATTCGCATCATTATTAATTTTGTTCGCAATAAACCGGCTTTAATACTTCTAAGTTCTAACTTCTAAGTTTGAAGTTACAAACTGGATAAACAAAAGCTAGAAGCGGAACGAAAGTACTGGGAATTCCTATTACGTTAGAAGCCACGGTCAATAGCTTAAACTGTTTAGAGAGCGGATTAGAATGTTCCTACGATTTGTTTTTTTTCATGTGTTTCATACTTACCACTTTTTTGTTTTCGTTATATGTTCACTTTCAAATTAGGAAAATATACTTCAATAGTACAAAGGAGTAATTACATATTAATTACTCCTTCGTGTCCATTCTGATTGACATTGTCGAAGTATTCTAGCCCATTTATGCCAGCCAAGAAATGAAATAAATTAACATAAATATCTGTGTATTTATAACATTATCTGTAGTTTAGCCTCTATCATAGTTTAGCGTTAAAAACAATTACATTAATGTATAAATCATTTAATATTACTTGGTGGTAGGACTTTGTGCAAGCCCGTCAGGTTAGGTGTCAACCACTCATCAGACATTCTCTCGCCAAACAGCAACATTTAGTGTTATTGTGTTCCGGTTTGAAGGGTGTGTGAGCCACTGTAACATAAGGGACATAACATTTTGGCTCCCAAAGTTGGTTGCATATTGATGTGGTGTAAGGAATGGTTATTATTTCTTATAGCGCCAATGTATAGGGCGGTGGTGAACACTTACCGTCAGGTGATCTATTTACCCGTCCGCCTACCTTTACATAAAAAAAATATAATAAAATGACTAGAGCTACAAAATATGATTACTATTTTCTATAAGTCTGAAATACTGAAAAGTCCCGATACTAAAACATTATTAAAAATTATGTCTGTGAAAGAACATTAATCAAAGTATTCGTAAAAGCCTTGAAATGTCCGAGAAGAAAAATTTATGTCTGTTTCCTTAGACAAAGGTCAATAACTTATATTTTTTACAAGCGAAGTTTGAATGTTCTGAATGGAGCGAACGTTTTTAGTCGCAGCCTTATTTGTCGTGACACGTTTCAACAACATCAGCTTCTAATGTGTCGAATAAATATTATTTCATGCGGATTTAAAGAGCATTAACTCGTTTTATTTTAAATTTGTTCACGTGATAGCTAGGTATGACTAAATATCAAAGTGGTTAGTTATATCCTTTCGGAACCCTTGAATATCTCTAACCCTTGAGTATAAGCAGTCTAATAGACGCGTCTAATTTTTATAAACAAATAGTCAGAAAATAGGCAACACTATTTTTTTTTTCTTTATATATTATACTATAAATATTTTAAAAATATATCTTATGTTAAGCCTGAACGTTAAGCCACTAATCATAAACTTATTTGTTTTGTCAGTAGTCTACTTCAAGACAATAAACATAGATTATATTATTGTATTATGTTTCCTAATGAAAAATATTCATTGACAAGATAGTCGTAGAATCGATAACAGCCAGGTTATAAGCATAAATGTACATTCATGGAAAGCAAGAGAAAGAAATATAACCATCAATAACTCCTTACTTAATTTATATTTGTATTTATCATTTATTACAGTATACACACTACTTGTTTTTAATTCAATTGGGTAAGAAAGAAACACGGATATGCCAACCTTGTTAAAAGTCCTTAATTAAAATAAATGAAATAGGTCTTATCTTTAATTCTATTTAAAATAAATTAAATTAAAAGCGTCAGAAAGAGCGTTAATAAAAATAAAAACCACAGATTCTTATAAACCTCCATCTCAAAGAACAATAAAACATTAAAAGATAGCCTGAATTTTCAGTACATCTTGAGGACCTAACAGAAATGTCAAGTGCACGACAAAGGAGCGAGGTTATTCGAGTTGCCAAAAAGCTGGGCTTGCTAACGATACCTAAAATTTTATATAAATTGTATGTCTACGAGATTCTCTTGTAATTATGATTGCATAATACCTACATATATTTATCTTCAAATAACTGTAGGAGTGTTTTCTCATTTCTGTATTTTTATTACAAATATGAAAGAGTGTTTCTGACTTTATCCTTTCACGAAGCAATTATGCAACAGGACGGGTCTAAATTTGAAGAAACAGGTAGGCCGAAAATGCTCGGGAATTTCTGATATATTAATATTGTTGACACAAATTTTTGAATATTACAACATTAATCTAAGTAGTCACTTTTCCAGGGATCATACTACGTATTAAATTTATATATCCGACGTGAAAGTCATGGCATATTAACGTCACTCTTCTTCTCATCTATCTAAATATTGCTTATATAATCGTTTGTCTTGACTGTGCTGAAGTTGCACACGTTTCATACTCCTAGCTTTTGGTTTATTTAAATCTTATACTACTTGTACGGATACAAATCCCGAAATCACGAGTTCAATCCCAGGAACGGGCCAATGATAAGTTTTTGGATTTAACTGTCAAGAAGCTCTGAAACATGAAACATGTAAACTGCGGGCTTCTGAAAGCAGCCCGCAGTTTACATGTTTAGAAACACATAATTATGTTGTTGGATTTATCCCATCGGATTATAAGAGTGAACTTGTGTTTGTGTAGACACTTGTGCACTGTAAACGTCCGAAAAAGTTTTCTCTTCTGAGAATAGCTTGCGTGGCTGAAGTCGGCCAAGAGAACATCAGCACTCCTAGCTTTAGTAGTTTCGTTTCGGTGATGATAGATCACTCAACAAGTAGTTCTATAATACATGAAAGATATATTATATAAAAAAGTACTTAATTTGTTTCGATTTATATCAAATCAAATTGAATTCGTCTTGAATAATATTATGCCCGCTATGACAACAGTCAACAGGTATGGAACGCGATAATATACAATATCAAGTTTATTGTGTCAATAGAGACATCGCTAACGTTTACTCCGATAACAGCCTCTGCTGTCCTCACTCCAACAATACAATTATATTAATAAAAGCCATCGAATCGAGTAGAAATTAATATAACATTTTACGTCATTAAATGTTTTACACTTATACGTAAAGTTCAATTAAGCTTCGCATCGCAACTGTAGGCACTAAAATGAAATGATACTTATTAAAATTGATTTTTATTCATTAACTACCGGAAGCAGTTAAAAATAAAAACGTTTTCTTTAACATATATGTATTTGAAATAAAACCGTATATCTATTTGTATGTTGGTGTACGTTTACTGTTATGAATATAACAATATATTTATTTGAAAATTATCGAAATAATATTTTGTTCATATATAAAATAAGTAAATTCATATTTCTCGCATACATACAAAGAAAAATAATCAATACATGAAAACAAACACATGATACTTCGTTTATATTTAAGCATAAAATGCGAACAATCCTCTATTTACATGTGTGAGTGTTATGTAACAACATCGTAAGAACGTAACAACATTACCCAACTTCTCTGTCCGAACAGACATACACTTGCATTATTCATACGCTTCATACCTTTAAACTCTCTTACGAAGCAACCGACAGATTTATACCTTTACGGAGTGATTTTATAAGCGCTCAATATGTTGTGTTAAGCTTTTTAGCGTACTTTTGAAAATTCTATTACAATTTTAATTAGGGATAACTTTATTCTATGACAAAATTGTTTTAATATAAATGTACTATTTAAAATGAAAAAGCCGCGAAATTACCGTTCTTTATGAAGAATTAAAATTTACCTAAATGAGCTATTATTCGAGTAGACGCAATTATATTTCAAACCATTATTTTCTATTTAACGGATTTAAAAAGGACTTTATCTTGATCCTTTTTATACAGGGTTATTGGTAATTCGATGTAATCCCGTTAGGAGGTAATAGGGGTGACTATTTGCAATAATTTTAATCCCCATATGCATTAAGCAAAAGTGAACCATTTTTGAGTTATCGCGTTTTTTAGATTTTTTCAAAATGAGTCAAAAATGCAACTTCAAAAATTTATTAAAAAAAATTCTCAATTAAAATCTATTTTTTTCTTCTGATTTATAAAAACGATTAAACACTGGATATTTTTCAATATTTAAACAATAATTATCGGTCCAAATTTAAAAATGCTAGACGGAAAACGATATTATTTCAATATTTTTTTTATTTTTGTCCCTCAAATATGCCTGAAAAACAAAAAAAAATTATGAAACTTGTTGTATCTATGAAATAACCAATGTAAAAAAACTTACATACTTACTTAACTTACTTACTTAATACAAATTAAAAATAAAATTTACAAACATAAACAGTTCAGTAGCTAAGTTACAATTAAGATATTTTGTATTATCATTTTAATCCTGTGCACGTTATTTACGAAGAGGATGTTGAAAGAAGAGTTGCTTTCTGTAGATTCATGCTTAATGAGGATTTAGAAGATGCATCTTTTTTGAAAAAAATCCTCTGTACCAATAACCCTGTATAACCTTTTTTTTTTTTTGTTTTACGAGGAGGAAATGCATTTACGCATGCCGCTCGGTCGGGGACCGGGACGGGTATGTGTGACTCAACCGGGGCCTAATGCCCCGTGTCAGGGCACGCTAATGCCCTGTCCTACCCACTAAAACTTCCTCGGGTTTCTACCGCGCCGCATAATGGTGGGGCTACGGGAACGCCATGGCTTACCAACGCGGCGGCCACCGTAAGGCGGCCAAATAAATGAATGCGCGCCTAAAGGCGCGCCTTCCTCCGCTGCCTCCGTCCCGTTAACGTAACGAACTCCCCCGAGTCCGCCACTGGAAGCCGGGCGCCAAGGGCTGACGCCCTGCGGCGGATAGGATGACTGGCTTCGCCGCTGACCACCGGTGGACGACCACACCTCCGACGCTCATAAAGAGCCCCCCCCCCCCCCCTTCTTGCCAACGAGGCCGCTCACACAGTCCACTCCGCTGGTCGGAGAAGTACCAAGAGCGACCCCGCGGCATCCCTCCGCGTCAGTCTTAGCCGTGGCCGACGAGCAAGCTCAAGCCGGCCCCGTTGCCCAGGGCGCGCCACGAGGAGGCGATTGACATGCAGGGTGCATGTCAATCCCTGTATAACCTATTTTTTTTTTTTTGTTTAACGAGGAGGAAATGCATTTACGCATGCCGCCCGGTCGGGGGACCGGGACGGGTATGTGGGACTCAACCGGGGCCTAATGCCCCGTGCCAGGGCACGCTGATGCTAATGCCCTGTCCTACCCACTAAAACCATCCTCGGGTTTCCACCATGCCGCCGAGTGGTGAGGCAACGGGATCGCCAAGGGCATGCAACCGCGACCCCACCAGCGGCAGCCGCCGTAAGGCGGCTGAATATACATGGAAAGCGCGCCTAGTGCGCGCCTTCCCCCTCATCCTCCACTTGTGAATGTGACGAACTCCCCCGAGTCCGCCACTGGAGGCTGGGCGTCAACGAAGCTGACGCCCTGCGGCGGATAAGATGGTAGGCTCCGCCGCTGACCGCCGGTGTAAAACACCTGGGAGGCTCGAGTAGCGAGCCCTCCCACTCCCTCCTAGCCAACGAGGCCACTCACATGGTCCGCCCTGACGCCGATCAGGGACGTACCAGGAGCGGCCCCGCAGCTTCCCTCCCGCCAGTCTTAGCCGTGGCCGACGAGCAAGCTCAAGCCGGCCCCGTTGCCCAGGGTACACCACGAGGAGGTGACTGACATGTACCCCATCCCTGTATAACCTAACCTAACCTCCAATATTGGTCTCGTGAACACTGAAGGGTGTTACATGCGATTCAGGAAAAATTTAATGTATCGTTTAAAATTGTACCTCACTATATTTAAACACTTGATGACCAATTGCAATTCAATTCAATATTTTAATATCATATCACTTTTTGTTTATGTTTTAAAAGGTATACGGTATTTAAAGGTCATTATTTTTTCCAGGAATATAATTACAGAATTTATTCTATTAACCTTGCAATACGAATTTTACCTTGTATTTCTGTGCGATTACTATCTGACCTTTAGTCACAGCAGTTAGCAAAGCAAGAGCGTACACACTATGCTAATGCAAAAAATAATTAATTAATAGCTTTGTTGGTAACGTTCAAAACTTCATGTAGATGAGTCGTATGAATCATAAAATAGAGTTGAAAAAATGGTACATCAAATATATACAATTTTATCGAACTATAAAACTTATTTCATGTATCGCTTACTTCATCGTGTGATAGAAAAAGATACTCGCACCTTCATTTCTAAAGTTTATAGAAAAACATATTTATTCTATTGAAATATAATATTAACTTTATCTTTATTTATTAACCGATTCACACATAACTAGGTGTCTCATTTAATCTTCATGTTTTCCATGAAATACTTTACTTATGATAAAAGTTTAACGATTATATCAGTAACAAGACATCGTATATTTATACGTATATTTGACTATAAATCGACCAAAGAAAAGATCGGTTATCTAATGAACTACATAATAGAGCGTAATTGAATTGTGCCAATTTATTTAGGAAATCATTTGATATTAATTACACTGTCGGATTGAATTCTGACAACGTAATTAATATTTAATGATTAGCTTCTTTTTTTTTCTCGCTGGAAAAACGCGTTACGCGCTTCCCCACGTGATGGAAGGTGAGGGGGGGTGGGACTCCCCGAGCCCTGGACGCCGAGTGCGCCCAGGTACGCCGGGTTTACCCACTAAAAAACCAGCGGTACCCTCTCCGTCTTTCGGTGGGCGCCACGGGATCGCTTGCGCATGCTACCGTGACGCCCTGACGGTCGGCCCGCCTATGCGGGCCTCCAACACCTAGAGGGGGTTCTCGGGGTACTGAGACCCCCCCCTAGTCCCTGCGACGCCTATTGAGTCGGGGGGAGAAGGTGCGCGTAGCGCTTCTTCCTCCTCCCCGGTCGTCTTCGGCGGAGCGGGTCTGCAGCGGCATCCTCTTCCCGCTCCCGCTCCGCGGCTTCCTTCTGCGACATCACGTTTTCGCAGAAGGAGCGCATCTCCGACCAACACGTCTCGCTACCGAGCATTTCGTTGACGATGCTCGGCAGCGAGAGGTCTCCGCCCATAGTCGCCGCAAGGATGTGCCTCTGGGGCCCCCACGCAGCACACTCACTCAGGGTGTGGTGCGCCGTGTCGTCTGGCGCACCACACTCGTGGCAGGAGGGTGACACCTCCCGCCGCGCTATCCCGTGCAGGTACTTACCGAAGCATCCGTGCCCGGTAAGTACCTGCGTCATCCTGAAGGTGAGTGTGCCCTTCTTCCTCTCGACCCAGCGACTCAAGTGGGGGCGGATCGCCTCCACTGTCGCCAGGCCCGCCGTGGGTGACCCCAGATCCTCCTGCCATCGGGCGATCAGGGCTCGCTGGGCTAGAGCCCTGATCCGCCCGACCTCCGCCGACCCTGGACGGTCGCCGCGGTTCCTCGCCTCGACCCGGAACCGGTACACTTCCGCGAGCACCACCGCCTGGAGCTCCCAGGGCGGATCGCCCGCGAGAAGTGTCGCCGCAGCCCACGACACCGTACGGTACCCTCTGACGCCTCTCACCGCTATGACCCTCTGCGGCTTCCGCAGTAGGGCCCGGTTGTCAGCGGTGAGGGCGTCCACCCAGATCGGGGCACCGTACAGCGCCATCGACCTCATTTAATGATTACCTATACCAACCTACCTATACCATAAAAATAAAGAATAAAAATTATTACACAGTAATTAGAGATGGACAAAAAAAAAATACTATTCTAATTAACGTTGACTTGTTAGGTAAATTGGAAGATTTGCGATGATCATCTGTAAAAAAAACAAACTTTATCTGCGAACTGAATTATTTGTTATAAACGATAACATTAAAGTTCTGGAAATATCTACAAGACAATTCATCCGAATTTCACGTAGGCGTGATCATTGTTCCGTTGTTAAAGCTTTCTAGGTCAATCTGGGTGGTAATTTATTTGGAACTCGCAAACTCGATAACAAAACAATGGGTGTGACACACTCTCGTACTAGATGGTCGAACAAATACTAAAAGCCTAAAACCTGTTTCGGGATTTATATATAGAGCGTTGTAAAACAAAACCGATAAATAGTCCAATACTCGGATGCCTAGTGATGTATTGACGAGAATTCCACCTGTATGATAGATTTGTGTCGTAAAAATCGATAGTCATTTTATTTTGAGCCTTTAAACACATTTGATGAAAACATATCGACATACCTACGTATAATACTAGTGATACTTAAAATTAATATTTAGAATTGATAACTGTAGTTAATAGTTTGATTCGAAAAACTCCGAAACAGTTAAGGAAAAATAGTTGTCTATAAAAGTTGAACTTGTTCCGTATTTGATACCGTTGTTTTATAAAGACTTTGTTGTGTAACTGAGTAGAAAAATACTTCCAACTTTCGCTCTATAACAGAAATTATTACGTATCTTTCGTGTCCTAATTTAACAACATAAAACACTGAACCCAGTAAATAATAGTTAACTATGTTACATAAAACAATATAAAAATCTTTTACTTTCTTAACATGGACGTGTCTCCTACATTATATAATTAAGTGAAGTTTTCTGTCGTATATAATATTTTATTACTTTAACTTGTTCCAAAACGTAATTTGAAACTTATGCTTTAAATACGAATACCATACTGTAATATCTGACTATGTTCAAACCGGTTTAATTAAGATCTGTTTGACCTTGCGAGGCCGTAGCGGAGATATTACACTGACTCTCATGACGCACAAATAAAACGATAATACAAAAAATACCTATACAAAACAAAGATTATTTTGACTATAAGATATAAATTAAAAAATACCAATATGTAGATGTTATTTCACACACACAAGTGCGATAAGTCTTTCGGTCTAAATCCATTCTATCGGTCTTTTCATAGCGTTTTATCGTTAAACGGAATCATTCCGTAAGCCACTCGCAAAGTTTAAATCCTAAATTCAATTTAAGGTTTTATGGCTATTTTATACGTATGACCTTCGGATAGATTGACGGCCTTTTTATTATAAAGGATATTATTCGATCCGATCATTATATGGATTTTTTACTCATGATAAACTGCTTATTAAGTTAGTGTGTGAGTTTACGTCAAACTAACATTTCCGTTTAACATAATTTGTTTTAAAATGGAAAAACTAATAGAATATGTTTATATTTGATTTTATTTTTAACACGTTGTCGTCTTAGACATTACGCATATAACTAATTTAAAAATGTATGCCTTAATAAATAAATAATCCTTCACTCATTCCCTCCTAGTTAACCGCACAATTTTCAACAGAAATATTATGATATTAGTTTATTGAATATTATTCCGCATCGCTTCATATTATTTAAACCACGAAACGATTATTTCTTCACGCTTTACTCTTTAGCTTTTCCCGCGTTTATATTTTAGAAATATTTAAATATTTGCATGCCTGTATCGTATATATTCGTTTGTTTCGGTACTCCGTAAATCTAAATTAGTCTTACTAAATGAGAAATGAGCGGTCCACGAAAATAACAAGCTAATAACATTCAACTACACATGATATAACCATTTATGGTCCTTATATTTATCACAATTAAGATTAATATCCTATAAAAACCCTTACCAAAAACTGTAGCCACACGAATGACCTTTGCTAGATTGTTCTGTACATTTAATCTATATTTTAATATCCGATGACATTAAAATATGTTATTCAAAGTCGCACCATCTAATGATTTCTTTTAAACTATTAAATTGTATTGTTTAAAGCATTGTAAATTACACTCACAGTAGCTCGGCAGCTATAATGATCAAACAACAAAAGATCAAATGTTTAAAATAATATATTTAAAATAAAATTGAAACTTGTTATATAAGATTAATACAAATGTTTTTAATTTTAGTATATTATTATATTGTTTAGCGTATATTCATAAACAATCCCGTTTTACTTGCAGTTAAATATACCTAAGGCGATAACATTTACGCGTAATCCAATGTTGATGATATAACTCAGCCGAATATATTCACTACGTAGAACAGCGCCTTGTAATGCACAAACAGAGCGTGAGAACAACATAACAGTTGTTTCTCTGCGATAATATCTAGACCAACCCCTTAAAAAGGCACTCGAAAATGAACCTTAAGTCTACGTAACAAGATTCATGTGCATGTAATATTCATATCGTACGTCGTCGGTCGTCTCGTCACGTCTCAATTAATAGCGAATGATACGCCACGGTTTATTGTGATGCTCCTATGATATTCCGTAGCTCTCCTTCGAGTAAGCATTAATTAGTGTAATGCTCATTGAATTCTTAAGTACGGCATTCAATAAGATGGTCAGTATATGTTCGTGTTATTACAAGAAGAGATTGTATCTTTTCCTTATAAGCCAGCCAATTAAAATCAAACATTTTTATTATATTTAAAGAATGCTTCTTTTTGTTTACTAATTGATATATAAAATGTAACGTAGGTATTTTTTTTAACATTTATTTGAATGAGAACTAATTTCTTTTTTTAAGAACATGGAACAGATACGCTACTTTGATACGTTAACTGGTGTCATTGATCATCTTACATTTGTTTGGATTATATGTATATATATATATCATCAATTATATACGACACCATCATAGAACTATTCACTCCCGAAGGCGTGCCCCTCCACGCTAAATTATCGGTGTGCGTGGGGGCCACTCCTGCTTACTAGATATCTGAGTGTACCTATGTAGTATCACAAGCCAATATTTATATGCGAATAAAGAAAGTAAAAACAAGAAAAACAACTTGGTGGTAGGACTTTGTGCAAGCCCTTCTGTGTAGGTACCACCCACTCATCAGATGTTATATGTTTGGCGGAAACAGCAGTATCGGTTTGAAGGGTGAGTGAGCCAGTGTAACTACAGGAACAAGGGACATAACATCTTAGTTCCCGAGTTTGGTCGCATTGGTGATGTAAGGAATGATTAATATTTCGTTCATGATCATATCTATAGACATCCTTAAAAAGTACCAAATTGGAGGCAAAACGTTAACTTGTCAAAATTATAAGATTCGAAAGTTTATTTAAATATTTAAGAAGTCAAATCATTTGTTAACTGTGTTAAATTTAATTAATTTGAATATAAAATAACGACTTAATAAATATAAACTCTCGAAGTATAATATTTTCAGGTCAAGGAACTATTTTCAAGTCGGTTTTCTCTTAAATATTTTATAGCGGTACACAAGTCTGCGTTATCTCGAGATGTGCAGACGTAACTCGTAATAGGCAAGTAATTTCGTGGCTAACAGAAATCTGTCACGACCGAGAGCGATGTGAAAGCTCGTTCCGATAATACGAACACGTCTTATGAGGTTTATAAATAGTAAATACTTCATGAAAGCACTGTTATAAATTATGAATCAATATTCATATATCAAGATAAAATAAATTTTCGAGGGTTGTGTAATATAATACACATATCAATTGTATAAAATATCTGAAATGATTTAAAAAAAAAACAAATCCTGTAAGATGTTCTTTATAATAGTTAAAAGACGCGCAAGGTGTCTTAAATCAAAAGACACGTTTAACTTTAAAAAGTGAATTTGATTCTCCTCACAGAGGTAAGACATAAGGAATTAACAATATTCGATTGACCGTTAAATCGAAATACCCTCTCCCTTCAGAATTGATTTGACGTTTGTAGGGTTTCAGTTATAAATCCCGTATATATAGCTAAAAAACTATTACACAATGAGAAATATTTGTCAAATCCCTAAATATTGCGTAAAGGTTCTCGAAAGAGCCCGCAAGTTTGCCAAATCACTTTGGTAAGTTCAGACTCCCAAGTTGGCGAATCAAAGCCAACTTTCTTGGAGTTGTGCCGAAATTTTGAGCTAACATAACTTTATTTCCTTCCTCATTGCCTTTAATAACTTACTTAGCATAACGTCGAATAGATTTAATTTAAACGAGTTAAGTAATCTCGCGAATTGAAATCAAATGCCATTTTGCGATATCATGTTGCATTGTGTGTCGTGCTCATTATTCTGTCACTATTTTGATATTAATTTCATATTTAAATATTATATATAACTCCGAGTAAATGTTAATACATAATTAAATGTCAATGCGAACTCGAATAAACAATATCTCGTTTAAGTCGAGTTTATCGTCTTAATGCAGTGATTGTATCAATAAATATAATTAACGTCAGTTAACTTTGTAAGTACTATAATCGTAAACTTCAAATGTAAGTAAGTACCGCGTATCATATCGTTATTAAATTTACATATTACAATAGTTGATTTTATTACGTTTTTTTTTAATACGCTTTTATAAAAATTCTATGTATTATCACTTGTATATATCACCGTAAAATTATAAATACCGTTAGATTATAATCTAGCTCGCGAGATTGTAAAGTGACAAAATATTGCGAACGGTGATTCAAATTACAATAAAACAATTTTTATAAAATTTCGATAGTTACTAATTTCGATATGCTTTGGTTAGATGAAGTGAGAGTAATAATTTAACTGAAATTTACTTTGATAGATTATAATCTACCGAAAATAATGTTTTAAATAGTAAGCAGTATGTTACGGTAACAATCTTTCGAGAGTGAGATTATAATCTAACAGTATTTACAAATATTATTTTACATATATGAGATCTCAAATGATTATTGGTATAATTTCCATTGATTATACTTAAATAAATGTATATGAATGAATGCAATGCATTTTTAGACGAAAGTCACATAAGAACTAGTTTTTTAAAAATTACCCTATTGTTGAACTTTGAAGAACATGTTAGCTACTCCGCTCTTTGGGGTCGTAGCGTGCAGTCATGGCTCATATCCTACCTTTAATAAACGCACTGTTTTAATTAGATTTATCTAGTTCCTGAGTTGAGCGCGTTCAAGCATACAAAACTACCATTTTCGTATTATAAATATTTATAGATTTATTACAAAAAAATAACGACTGGTTATATTTCAATTAAAAATAAACAATACTTGTTCATGTTAAATATTTAAAATTAGTTACTTTATTTTTTTTATTAACTTTTTTTAAGATGCACACTGCACGTTATTTTTTTCTCCAAATTCCTTTTTTCCTCTTTTACTTTTGTTTAGTTTGTCTATCCTGCAAATGACATAGGATTCCTTTATAAACGCATAGATAACAGCGCACTGGGACAGCTATAGTGATAAGCTTTATCTTATCAGTTCTCGTAATAATACAAAGGGCGGCAGACCTTGTCGAGGATTACGCGCATATGCATAATACACATCAAACTATAATCATGTTATATTTTATAAAAGATAACTTACTTTATTTTTTTAAAGTCAAATGTATCGATTTATATTGGACGGAAACAAAAATTTATTCGTCCACAAAAATCTAAAATAGAGTCAAGAGAGATAAAAAGTGTATTCACAACCAATACCGGGTTGTCACCCAGTATTGGTTGTATTCAAAAGTGTCGGTGAAATTTTTTTATATTTTTAGGGCGATACGAGACACTTGACTTGATTCCAACCAGCGCATAGTTCCTCCCCTTAAAGTGACTCAATCACTTATACTCGAAACCACAAAAGACTCCGCCTTGGATTTGTAACGTATTCACGTCACGTCTTCCCATACAAACAGCACAGGCACCAATTTTCTCCTGTAAGAGATATGATACTCAGTATTTTGTCAAGTATAATCATTATTATAACTTTGATTAATATGGTACTTACTCGTATTATTGAATTAACTTTTATTTTTCACTACATTTCAAACTAACTTATTAACAAAACATACAGTCTTTCAATATTATTTATGCCTGTACATAACCTCTTAATTGTACAAGTATATAATGTCACATTTATTAAACAATAACGATAGAGGAACGAAAAGTTATATTTTTTATTTCTCCACGTAATTAACTTAACTTATGCTTATAACAAACCAAAAAATACCTGATAATAAACAAAGGAATCGTTAGATAAACAGATGTCTTTGTTATAGAATAACTAAGTTATTATATAATTCTTCGATAGCTAAGTTAAGTAAGAAAAATACTTTAAATATACTTGTGATTTAGATTATACCTTATTTAATTTGCCTAAAGAACTACATTTGGCTTGATCGCAAGTTCACTTACAATCATAGGTACTTTAAAGAGTTGTTCATATCAATAACTTGTATATCAAACGACATTTATAATTCTACGTTTTAACGAAAATTTTACATACGAATTCCTTTCAACATCATTTCAAGTAGCAGCCCTTAAATGTCTCCCAAATATACAAAGACCCTCTTTACTCTTAAGCAAGTGATTTTTACGAGTAGCCTAATCCGCCACGAACGCCGAGCACGAGGTGAATTCATCACTTGTAAAAACCTAGTAATACTTACTCGGTTTGGATATATACAATTATTCTATGCACTAGACCATTTCTTTTAATTATGTATGAGACATACATGTAAATCACTAAACCATATGCCATAAAACAATTCTTATTATAAACCAATAAAATTATAATTAGTTTAATGCGAAAGAAAAGTCACGATTGATATATTTATTCCTTTATCGCGGGCTGATTGCTTCACGTCGTTATTAGCAGGCATTATAAATACAGTAGGCTTTTATTAAACACGTAAGTGTTTTTAATAAGGTAGTAATTTTTTTAAGTTAGTTTTTGCATTTTTTACCTCATTGTAAATTGTAATTTACAATGTAAACGTGTCAACCTATTGATGAATTTCTTTAACTTTTTTATATCACAACCTGAGTCTCAATATGATTTCATATTTATTTTATTTCTGAGTCGAATTAGCCCAGAACCTAGAACATAATATGATGAAGATTGCCAGATGCAATTACAACTAGTTAATATATTTGTCGTTGATAAACTGTCATTATTGAATAAGTTGCAGAGTGCCTTTTAAATGATGAATTTAAACAATCAGCCAACGACACAACATTCAAATGTCCTTTAATTATACTTTATTTTATCTACGTCGAATATATTCAAGGTTAGCTGATTATTATTCAATATCTTATCCTATTATAATTATTATTATTTAATAAAATAATTTTATTATTGAATGATAGATACGGGGGAGACATTACGGTCAATGAAATGGTAGTTATATAAAACGATTTGAAACGCTCGAACTTAAATCGCCAATTTTAATTAATTCCGGCACACTGGTGTAAGTTCAAATCTAAAACAAACAAAAAAAACTTGTTCTAACGAGGAACATGGAAATATCAAATATGTACAATATTAATGTCATATCGACCTAATTTCAGTATCAGTGGCCAATCCCAAGGTCTAATCAATTAATTAACAGTAGATATTAAAGTGTACATGAGTGCAAGCATTGACGCATCTCACTCTCTGTCACTCTCAAAATCTGATAGGAAGCGATCCGATACGATCTCACCGATATCAGGTGTAAGCAAAGCACGGATACATAACTATATCAATTTCCTAACTCTTAGCCGCTACTGAAAATCTTGTTACAGAAATCTCTAATATCTTTCATTGGACTGACTCAAGATTTAAATCTAGGAATTCCAGTAACGGCAGCCATAGAAGCTCACCAATAAACCAATGCAAAAAAATCACCCACTTATACGCGCTCCATTCGAATTGAAAAACGGTATTATTTAAATCAAAACGTAATTTGACAACATAAGACGAAAATATGGCGCACATTATCTTTTTTCCAATAACAAATCACATAAAAATAAACGTCTCCGTTTTCAATTGTCTGTAAAGGAGTCGGAATGGGAGCGGAAATAAAGCTGCAACAAACAAAACATTAGGTGGAATGAGGGGATGAAGCTGCTTTTATTATGGCGATTGCTCCGCGCGGATGCTTTTTAATTTACCTTTCTCTGTATAATTAAAACTTGTGGCTACGTTTTTGAGAGGCAACAATGGATTTTTTTTTTCAAGTTGAAACAGACCGCTCGATCCGTTTGAACTGATAGCCCTATCAACGTATGCCAATTCCAGGTTGTTAAATTTTATTGATACTTTGATATTTTAATTGTCTCATTTAATAATTCGTTCATTTGCTCTGATTAACTGTCGGAAGAAATGTTACTCCATTGTTCGTTTTGTTTTATACCACATTCTTTTATTTTTAATTCTTATTAACTGCTATTATCTATCTCATGTGTCATGTTAACATTTTAAAATTCAAACCTTTTTTTATTAATTTAATGATTTCAATGAATGTTATATATATGTTAGTTTTGACGTACAACTTTTGTTATGTATTTCAATCAGTTTAAATACCTGAGTTTTTGCTCCGTAAAGTCGACACTTGGAACGGGTGGAACTTTTCCGTTAAATTGATGATCGATATATTTGTATATGTAACTTAACTTGACCGATAGAGGTTATACAATATAATTGTTTTGAGACGTTGATGCATAGCTATGCTCAAACAAAATAAGTTGAGCTGTATTCAAATATTTCAGGAAATTCTTCAAGTAAATATTATGAATTTAAATGATTCATATCAAAAAAATGCACATCGATATGCTATTTTGGTGTAGTGCCAAACAAATGTCATAATCTAGATCCGACAGAACCACCCACCCCTATGGTCATTTTATTTATAATAAATTAATATCCTTATATTTTCACTGTCAAAGCTGCGTCTAGTGTCCTATAAAATAATAAAATGACAGATTCATTGTTTCTTTGTCCCATCCCAATTAAAAAATAGTTATTTAAAGATTCTATTAACGTTAGTCACACTAAAGTATTTTCCATGATTCAATTTCTTTTTGTCATGTATAATCAAATGTGACCACAGCCTATTCACAATTTAAACAAAGTACACTTAATAGTTTAACACACTTGAACATGATCTCATCACTTTCGCCGTCAAAGGGCGTATCCCGTATATTGTTGTAGACAGACGGCCAACTATTCTTAACCACAATGGAATAACGAAACATCGTATTCATGTTACTCGACTTTCCCTTTTGGACGGGAATATTTACATCTGATCTCTCTCCTCATTATAACATCCAATACTTTTAATTGTTGATGAAATAACAAAACGATAATTGACGTGTTTAACATATAAACATCGTAATGGATATCAATATAAAACAATCTATTTAAATATAAGATTATTTACAGTTGATAAAATACTAAAAGTAATAGACTTTTAGTATTTTATCAACGTGTCAGTCAATTTTATTTGTCACTAGCTGCTACGCGCGGTTTTATTCATATTAAACGTTAGGGCACGGTATTCGTTTCTGTAAGAAGATTGCACGGTTATTTTAAACTTGGCCTAATAAAAAATTTAAAGCTCATGCCAAAAAAAACATAGATAAATAAAGCATATTGCTTAGTACAAGATTATATTAAAGACAAAAAAGCGTGGACTAAGTGTTTATTGATTTCTAGACAGGATATTTAAAAAAATACTTGTACTTTACTGACATACTCTGTAATTGTAATGGTGGAAAAGAGTAACTACTGAGTTTCATGCCGGCTCTTCTCGGTAGAATCGAGTTTCTAAACCGGCGGTAGCTCTACATTTAATTCAACACAATTTTCTAAGCCTACTTGAATAAAGAATATTTTGATTTTGACTGTACTCAAGTAATAGATTAACACGACAGATTTTTTTAAATTAACCCGTTTACCGGTTTGTATAAAACTTATGGTAAAAGTTTTTGTTCCTTTTTTAAAAGTATGTATCAGAAATTATTAAATGAACCTTAGTCAACCCTAATGAACTGTATTTTATAATTAGGGTATTTGGTACGTTCTAACATATACACTTAATTTGGGGGTCCACAGCTCATCGGGACACCGATTTAATCCAGACTTCGTGGGTTATTAACATCTTCTCGCGAGAATAAATGTAACGCAGAAACAAAAGTGTATAATAAAATTTGAATACTTTTTTACGTATATTTATTGTATTGTACACAAATTCCTGGAGTTTCATATTTGCATTATAATAAGGACTTTATTTGTCCTTTGGATTCTGATTAATTATTTCATTAATCATTTATATTAAAACATAGCTACAACAATAATATTAGTACAAATAATGCTTAACAAAGTCTTAACTAGTCTCGTGAACAAGACATTCGTAGATAATGTCGAAATATCGAGCTCCACCACATAAAAATAAAAAACATGGTAAATATCCCGTCTTAAATACTTATAGTAATAAAAATAACCGTGTTAATTTAAAATCTTATGCTTAACAAAGTTTCATAGCTCGTATAATTAATAAAAAAATGAATAAGGAATAAGTTATTTGACCATAATATGTTCTCAGTGTGATGGAAACGATGATATTAATGAGAAATATAATATAAAACCTGTTTACGTTCGATACGGTAAGAAGTTGACAAATAGCGGTGTTAAGACAAAGTTTGTAAGATAATTTCTTTGGGATGTGTTTATATTTATACATATTCCATCTCCCACACAAACATACAAGCGGCTTGTTCACTTTACTTTCTAACTACTTGAGGTCGATAACGAGCGAAACACTTTAAATTCCATTATAAATGTCAACAGATATTAGATGGTATCATATATACATACTTTAATTATATATCATACTAAAATTATTAAGAAATTTATTTTGGAATAAACGTAAAAAATATTATCAAATGAATTGCTGTGAAACTTGGTTCGAATTGTAGCTCGAAGTTCGAGAGGCTGTATTTAGTATGTATAATCTTAACAAGTTACGCCCAATCACGTTATTTGCAATAAATTATGAATCTTTGACAAAATCATTTAAAGCGTTTCCTTTAAAAAAGTCAACATGATCTTTAAAACATGGCACTGTTGACTAGCAACTTAAATTATTTTAAAGACCAGTTGTCGCCCGCGGCTTCGTTCACGTTATAGAGGTTGGTCGTCTGGTATTAGGCAGCAAAGTAACCTTCCCTCTTGTAGTTCCAAATTGCTTCATACCAAATTACATCGAATTCGGCTCAGTGGTTTCGTCGTGAAAGCACAGACAGAGTTACTTTCGCTTTTTAATATTAGTAAAGATTAGTGTATATGTTTGATAACGTATAAGAAAAAAGCGGATGAAGTGGTGTGGTGAAAGCATTAATTAATCAGGCTAGACAAAATCTCAGCCGTGAAAAGTATAAGTCATAAAATGAAATTCCCCTAGTCCTCCTAAAATGAATGATGACATTTTTAACAGTAGGTATATATTCAAATGTTCACATACTTTTATGTTCATATCTTTTCGCTCTTTCGCACCCTTAATTTGTAGGTAACATCTAACGGTTGTTAATTATATATTAATATAGCACTAAGCAAATAATAATATTGTAGAAACTTCATCATTCATAAAAATAAAGTATAGATTTTATAAAACAAGAGATTTGAGGTTAACTTTCTAATAAACGTCAAGATACTCTTTATTTTAAGCACGTTCTAAATAACCTTAATTTTGCTCTCAGCCATTTTCCCGTTCCCGCTTCTCTGACAATGAATTGCGTCGGTCAAGCTAGTAAAACACTGCGAAGTTCAGTACTGACTGCAAAAAAATTAATAATTCAGTTGTAACCTAAAATGGTTATTCGAATTAAATATTAAGCATACGTAACCGTGAAGTTTAACATTTAATCAATAATTATGAGTTTAAATAATGTTACATATAAAATAGAGTCAAGTTAACACAAATAATCATATACATTTTATCAAGATTAGATTTTTTAATAAGAAAACAAGTATTCATTACGAAAATAAATTGTAAAACTACGCAATGTTAATGGTACAACAGAAAGCCTACATAATTATCCGTCGGTATCTAGCTTTTCAAAGAGAAAGCGACCGCGTAAACGTCCCGATCGGTTTCAATAAATAGTTCGCTTAAATATTAGCTCCTGAGTTACTTGGTAATGGTGGCTTTGTCCTGTCTGTGTGGTCACGCGATCGTACCGACCTTTCAAAGAGTACACTTTAATTTACAAAACTTTATATCAGTGATAGTTTTTAAAGAATAGTTTGACAGCAAGATTTCTATATGTACTTTTCCAGATAACCTGCCAGCTCGATATATTATTAGGCTGTTATTTTATTACATAATATATCCTTATAGCGGTAAGGTTAAGGTCTCTTTCTTGTTAAGAGGACGATTTGACACTTATTTCAGTAGATTTTTTCCCGATCTATAATCGGCAAATTAGGTTTTCTAGAACCTAAATGTATCACAAACGAGTGCGAGATAAATAATAAACACAAATACAAATCTATTTGAAAAAGGCCTCGTTTGAATCCGCGGTTAAGATTTACATTTATCTACTAGGCCATCTCGGCTGCTTATACACAATAAGAGTTCTTATATTAACACTATAATGTCCTTCTCTTTGCATAATTTATATTCCGCTTAATAAAACCGTATTCTCCTATTATGAGTAATAATTTTCTTGCTTGATTCGACACACAAATTCGCAACGATTTACTTGGTTGAATATGTCTGTTTTTTTTTTCAAAAATATTATGATTTACTATGTTTGACCACCACAAATCGGAGTTCTAAATACACATTAAATGATTGGAAGATACATATGTACGCGCCTAGGTTTACACGTGCTGCCTTTGTTGATTTCATACATACAATATGACTATATATTTGACATTGTGATGACTTTATTAATCTGTTGAAAGTCCAATATTTTATCCACTATTTGACAGATCAGTTTTATTCGTTATTCCTATTTCATTACTTACCGTAAACTGTTACTATTTGAAAAATAAATTCTATTAAGAAAATAATACTTACAAGTTTTATTTTGTGCAATATTTATTTCTGTTGCGCTGTCAAGACCATCGATTCATTGAAATGACATACGGACGGCGATAACGCAGGCTTCTGATATGTCTAATAAATTATTATAGAATCCATACGATATACTTCGTACTGGTTACAGTAATTAAATTATCAACTTCTAACAGTTTCTCTTAGCTTTATAATATAATAGTGCACGAAGCACTCTCAAAATAAACTCAAATTAAACATATAATAAAACTACATGAGTTTGTAAAGTTCATCGCATTCAAGTTTTGCAGCTAAAACAGTTTAGACTAGCCATCGTTAATGTTTGATCATTTAAATATGTTTACGCTAGCATTAGACGGTTTATACAATAAAGAGAGCACATTAAAGGCGGGCGTTTATCAGTACTGTGCATTCACACTCCCTAAATAGGATTAAAAACAAAACTAACAAACTTGTAACAAAATGCCATCGTAAAATGTAACAACGGGGGATTCGCTCGAACAAATAGTTTTTGATTTAAGTCCGTTGAATTTTTTATCAAAGTTTCCACTTTGGCGGCTAAACTCGTTTTAAACTTCTGTATATGATAAAGGCATCCGTTTCAAACGTAATGAAACTATCTTCATTTGTATAGCAAAAGCAGCCATTACAATTTGTCGTGTGTCACTTTACTGGACTTTATTAAACATTTTCTGCATAGTCAAAGCATTTAAGCGAAATCACTTCGTTCGGGAAAGTGCGCCGTGACTAATGTTAATTATTTTTCACATTGCATGTTTGTGATTTAAACGAAGGATTTTGAAAATTTAATATATAAGTTTCGGTATATTTTATAATACTCTTTGTTCAGTTTAAATGACGGAAGTTTTAGAAATGTTTCAATTAGAATGAATTTAATCAATTCAAGTTATCTTATAATCACTTTATTTGAGCATTGGTATTTTATTCAAGTTGAGTTAATAATAGTGCAATATTTTTTTAAGTAATACTGAATTCTTCAACTTGAAGTCAATTCTAGTCCATTTTAGTAAGTTCCTCGTATATAGGTTTTACTTTTACGATATATTTGTAAAGGCTTCAATAACATTATTCTTAAATTATTATAGTTACTAGCGATCCGCCCCGGCTTCGCACGGGGACAATGCTGATAATAAATATACTACAGAATGTCATACAACGTTCACAGTTTTTCAGTCGTTAGACAATACAAACTTTATGTCCCTGCGTTTTAAATCTGCCATATCTTTGAAAATATTCATTTAAATTACATGATGTAAAGAGCCATATTGATCTATATCATATGCACCATGTATTACTTCATTGGATAAGGATTGATGCATTTCATTATTGCTTAAAATCGCTTCCAAAATAAACCATTATTTCTCGTAGAAAGTTAAGTATGAATCATGGTTGTTGTGAGCTATCCATAAGAGATAGACATATACCTATCATCGCGGACTTTTTTGAAGACCTTTTTAAGGTGTACAATACTGTAAGTACATTATTTTCATCTATCTCGTAGGGTTCATCCAGCGTTTGCAATGTAAGCGCAAAAAATGTGTTTATTTACGACATCACTACAGAAACCTCTAAAATTATCAGTGTTTCTTTACTGAATTGTGCATGTATTATAAACATAAACCTTCCTCTTGAATCAATTGTATCTATTAAAAAAACCGCATCAATATCCGTTGTGTAATTTTAAAGATCTAAGCATACATAGGGACAGACAGTGTTAAGCGACTTTGTTTTATACTATGTAATGATAACATCATAAATCATATTTTTATATTCCTCTATCTTGTTTATATAATATTTTATAATAAAAATAATATTTTTGTAACAGCGAAAAGCTTTTAAATGGAAGCCGATAAAATTAGTAAAATCCATGTCAATTTAATTTTAACCGAGCTTGATAAAACACACGAGAAAAATTCATACAAATATTCAGTGTCTATTTTCGTGTCAAAAATATTATAATTTTTTTGGAGGTAATATTTACATAGTTTTCATTTCATTTCATGAAACACTTTATTTTTCAGTTTATCAACATATTTTAATAAGTAAAAACGTTTTGTTTAAATTAAAGCTTGACTATATAGTCAAGGTAATCGTATTATAGTGGAGGCTAGCGTGCCGAGAGTCATCGACTCGAGAGGCAAATTCTGCAAGATACTTACAGAAATGTAAAACATGAAATATTTTGATGAAAATGAATTTGGTACCTGCACACTTTGAAATTGTAATCCTTAATTAATTTGATCTATTTCTTAATATAAAGCAAAACTAAAAGAATAAGCACATATCTATGCATAAATATTTTACATAAATACCTTGTAGGTATATAATTTCAGTCGAAACTATATTCATGTCTTCATGAAAAGCGTATTCCTACCACAACGATAAATGTTGTTGAAATATAATATATATTTTATGTCCATAGGTATACACTAATAAGGACAAAATAATTTTATTGTTATTAAAGTGTGATAAGAAGGCAAATCCATTGAGTACGAATTTCAAGAATTTAACTTCATTTTCATCGAATAAATGAACAAACAAGATGTTTTTGTTATGTCTTCTATTTAAAGTATAAATTCTGGATAACACTTTTAATAAATACATCTTTAGTTTTTCGCACAATATATGTTTTCTTTCAATTTTATAAAAAGTAACGTGTGGGTTGACGAATTTAAATAATAATTATTTGAAATATAATTTGTATAAAGTGCATATCTCTTCATAACTATACATATTATTTAGTTATAATAAATGAATTAGTTTATAAAGAAAAGTTATGTTATTTGTAAAAAAATAAAAAAACAAACCGATAATAAAGCTGGCGCAGCTTGGTATTTAAATGAAAAAAGTTGATTTCAGCAGACGATTGCCTTATATTATGAGGGTATTACTCAAAGATAATACTATAATTAATTCTAACTACACTAATCTTAATACTATTTCTTTCTTCATATTAGTCATCCATGGTACATGGAATAGGCGGTACTTCACAACATTTATTTCACAGTGTATGTCGTAGATTTTTCAATTGTAACAAATATAAATAAGATTGTTATAAATAATTTCAACAATTTATAACGACCATTAACCGGAACTCGTGGAGAAAGCTTCGCAATATTTATTTCCTATTTCAAGAAATGTTAATTTCATTTACAGAATGTTTTTCAAATATAACCTTTTTAGGTTAAGAAGAGCTTATGCTCTTGTTAATGTGTGCTTACCCAAAATATACAAAAATATGTTATAATAAGGCCATCGCTGCAGTACCCCTGCAATGCAGTCTAGATAACTTCAAGGCGTTCATTTTTTATTGAAAGCCAAATCAAATATACGAATATGTTAAAATGAGTTCTTCTCAGTTATTGCCAAACCCGGAAATCAAAACTCGTAATAACCTCTATCGGAATTGAAAGTGTTTCTAAAAATAAAGCGCAATTCATTTTTTGTAACAAATACGTTTGAATTCGGTAGCCTTTATTGAAGTTGGAGAGTTTTTTGCGGTAACATAGAGAGTGGATATTATGTAATATAGATTGGTGTAAAAATTCCGCTTGAATGCTATGCTTCCACAGATTAAATATAAAAGTTAATATGTTGCTGTATCAATAAGACATTAATGTTCTTGTTCATGAGTTATTTTATTTTACGGGTACTTTTTAAAAACGTCTAGCCAAAATGTTGACGAGTGGTAAAAAACGTGACTCATAACCAAAGTTTGCGCGTATAACCAGAGCAAAAACCGCTTTTATTTATAATATATCTTGTGTTAGGTGGTAAAAATAAACGTCTTGAGGAAACCTCCATATTATATAGAATGAATACCATAGGTGTTTTCACCAACCCTTATTGGAGTACTGTGGTCCACGAGGCTGATCGGAACGCTCTAAAAGACATCACTTGGCTCGAGCCCAGGAGTGGGACATTTACGAGCAGTTGTTTTTTTTACAATACTAGATTATGTAGGTAACAACAAAATACATTACACTTACAAGATAAAGCTTCTCTATAAATTTTGCTGTATTGTCAGGATCCAAAAGGCAAGGCAGTCGAAAGTTCGATCGATCTTACCCCAACGCCCTATAATAATTACAAGTTTACCACAATTATAAGTACTTTATATAGATTACAATAATAGAATGAATATTGTAAATTAAATAACAAATAAAGACAACCGTACGCTCTGAATAGTTACGTGTCGGATTCTAATGATTAGAAGTTGATAATGCCTTTAAATACGATTCGATAAATTTTATTTATATCTGAATAAATAATGTTATAAGTATTTTAATTTAAGTCATGCGAATCACGCAGATAACTGTTAGTAATTTCTATATGAGATACTTAACTTATTTCGAATGTAACGAATATGATGTGTGGGGAGGGAGCGGGCGCGGTACTACTAATGATTGGCTCCCGACTCTCCGCTCTCGAAACTTCAGTCGCCGTTGAGCTTTTCATCGAAACGGTATATGTCCGATATGTATATGTTCACTGTGTGATATATTCGAATAATATTGAATTATTCTTCAATCTTCAATTCTTAAAGTATGTATCATACTTTAAGAATTGAAGATTGTATTTTTAAGAATATGTATTCATATTTAACAAATTCAACTTATTCAAAAAATACTTCACGTGTTCATATAATAAAAGGGCAGTGAGGTTATTGACTAGCGACTGAACTGGCGTTTATCCTATTAGCATAAAATCACAATTTAGGTCATTATATCAGCGAGTATTAGCTCCCAGGTTAACTTTGGAGTAACGATGATTGAAGACGGGTTACATTGTCAAACAAAATTGTGTAACGATCGTTCGGAAATACGGATATTAATAAACCTCAATAAATTTTAAATATTAAACATCGTACTTTGGAATATTATCCCGAGAAGCCATAAAAGTAAAGTTTAACTAATTTCCCAGAAGAAATTATAATTTTATGTGAAAAATTTAGACGATTACCTGAATAACGTATTTAAATACTCGACTAGAAGACTATATTTTAAAATAGGTTTTATTAAAATACGATTCTAAAAAACTAAATATTACAAAAACCTCACAAACGTTCATATGATTTCGACTACATTATAATTCTTTCGTAGTTAACCTCATTTCTTTCTTTATATCCGTAATCTTTTCTTATCTTATAAGGCCGGCAGCCTGCCTGACGTCAACCCGGTTTGGAATGCTTTTGCTGCTGGATTGGATTTCCGCCACTATGGGGGTGGTTGAAGCGATTACGTCTTGATTGCGAATATGCTTGGCAAATATTTCTAAATTCTCTAACGTTACCTTCGATTAGCAGCGGTATATGTATTCCACTCTACAGGAACCACACGACTATTAATCTGTACTATAAATGCGAAAGTAACTCTGTCTGTCTGTCTGATTCTCTTACACAACAAAACCATTGAACCGAATTTGAATTCGGCGTAAAGCAAGCTTGAACTTTAAAGAATGACAAGCAAATTTTTGCCTAAAACCTGACCAACCACTAAAACGCGAGCAAAGCCTCGGGCGACAACTATTATTTAATAAATCATACTTATACACTTTATATTTTTAAAACTTCAGTTGTAGAACATAATAGATGTATTATAATACCTACGTAGTACCTGTCGATATCTCAATAAAAATCACTTTTAACTAACTAATCGAATATAAAATATGCAATTGTAATAAAAAGTAATAATAATAATAATAATTTATCTCATTAAAATACATATAATGAATTTTATTTATACGGGATACCTCCGTTATATTTCGGGAATACGGTTAGACTACGACCGTAACGGAAAAAACTAGTCGACATCACATCGCTATTTTGTGATATAAAAACATTTAATAATAGGAATATAAATATTTGCTTATTATGTCATTCTAACTATTATTTTTTAGTAGATATTCCTGTACGATATACGCAAAACAGAACATCAACCAAGATATTTACAACACTTTAATTAATTTAAAGTAGATCACAGGATGTTCAAATAAATAAAATGAAATCGTGTATGCAATAAGAAAACTAAGAAATCGATAGGCGGTCAGCGGGGTGTCGCTAATTTGCCGTTCGAATAAACGCCCCGCTTTTATCGAATACATGATGCGCGCGCGCCACACAGGCCGCAAACACTACTCATGTTTTAAACATCAGACGTGCCTCGATACATTCTACATTAGCGTGTGCGTTCATTTTTTAATAAACAATGTTTATGACATGGAATATTTTCTTTACTTTAGATGTTCAAATTAGAAGTTTGTTACATCGCTACGATTTAGTAATTTCAATAATCATAGAAAAAATCATTTTTATTTGAAATAAATGTAAATTTATTAAATAAACAACTCGTCATTATTTTTACCACCAAACAGTAACACATTATATGGCTGTGTTCCCGTTGAAGGGTGTGAGCTGAGGAGTTATTACTAACACAAGGACATATACCATCTTAAATCTTGTGGTTAGTGGCGCATTAACTTAGTGCAGATAGAATATACATCTTACAGTGCCAGTTCCTATTGGAGACCGCTGACTATCAAGTGCTCAGTTACTTTACTACAATAAATTGTAAAAAAAACTATAGTTCGCTCCTGTACAACTTTGTTAGGAAAAAATGTTAAACAAATGGTTTTAAAATAGGCCAATCGAATTTCTCGCTAGATGTTAGACTTAGTACGTACTGCAAATTCAAAATCAATAAAAAAATTGTGTATTTTTTTGGGCGTTGTTACGCAAGGCCTATTTCAATCAAATTCTTAATTACTTTTTTCCAACATAATATTTCGTTCATATATATAAAACGATTATTGAGAATTTAAAACTTATAGAATCGTTATATGAAGACTTAGAACTGACTGAGAAAGTAATTATTACTACAAACTAATCGGCACATTTCATCTTACGACGAGTCTCTTTTTAATATATTTTATAACATACTTTTCCTATCTTATTTCTCAACGAAAGGATATACACATTTCACAAACGTTTTATATAAATTCAGTTCATTAATTCCAATGCAAAAATGATACATAGAATTAAAAAGTTGCAATTACGTTAGTAAAACCTTTTTGAAGTAGAAGCGACATTCGGTGGGCACTCGACACTTGAAAGTTCAAACAACACTGAATGACCAGCTGAGGGCGAGCATAACTACAGACTGTCAGCTCTGTCAAGCACCACTATTTGCTTTTTACTTTTATCTACGCTATAAATTGATAAATAACGTACATATTTTATATAAAAAAGATGAAAAGAACGTTGCGTGTATAAACATCAATTAAATGTATGTATAATATAATGCAGGAGTGCTTGTTTACAGCGCCGTTTGATTTTATTTTATACGTTTAATTGCTTTTAATACTGTTAAAGTAAATAATGGCTGTGAACAATAATTATTTAATTGAATTATATTGTGTAGACTATAAACAATATAACACAGAAATCTTATAAAGAAATATTTCTTGTCAGGAAATATCTTAGATATTCTAGAATCTAGCATTTACTAAGACCCTCATTATGTACAAATAAAAATTAAAAATAGCTACTTTACAAATCATGACCGCGTGGAATGGCAAGAATGCTAGAAGCATTTCCCCGTTGAACCGCAATTCCAATCTTCTGGGTGAAAAATGAACCAACCCTCCTGTCACCAGTGGAGGCAATGAGACGAGGTGTTTTACTTTTATTATATTATATATCATTCGCACCTTGGAGTAATAGTTTTTATACTATTACTCCAAGGTGCGAACGGAACCAAGACATCATTTGGAATAAGTTACGAATAATTGCATCGTTTTTCGCTTTATCTTTTTCGCGGCAGCTACGACCCTTAACATTCTTTCCCTAAAATGAGACGTGGTCATTGTTTGAACGCATGTAGCCTATAAAGGGCGCGTCCTCCAGGGAACTATTGTCTGTCCATCGGGTCTCTCGCCATCATCACGACTAATACCACAGGGCTAGATAACACCAGAAACGTCGGTGGTGGCAAGAGCCTTTTTTATTGTATTATCAATAGAACAGTGGCAGAAAAGTTTACCTGAAGTCCTTGGACAAGAACGATCTTGAAATCCGAAAAAGTCAAACTGCTTTCCACACAGGCATCTGTACGCAAAGTGCAGCGGTATTCCCATTCACTACCTAAAGTGTCCCAAGATTTTTAGAGGATAATGTATGCATTTACTATCTTATGATACGAATGAAATAATGATCGTATCATATTGTTTATTAACTAATTAAAAAGTTTTAACTATGTCGTTTAAATGTCTGTCTATATTTTACATAACAATTTATTTTTTTAGATTCATAAATTTCTCTAGTCCTGTTGAGTAGAGCTGATAGAATCGTTCAATCGAATGTTAAAGTTAACAGTATGCCTATGTACTGAAGTCCAAGAATTTGTATTATTTGTAGGTCTATTTGACTTGCCAACATCAGGAACTACCTATAGATCTCTGATTAATTATTTTTACGTTAGATAATTCCGTGTTTTGGTAAATGTAGATTATACATAACATAAATATTAAACCATTTAACAGTTATGTTTATTGGTATGATCGAAATTGAAAGCAATTGTCCTCAATAGGTCAGACACTGAAATAAGAATTAACAATAAAATATGTCGGGATTTTAAACACAATAGTTATTACAGCCTTCTGCGGAATGTACATATGTGTCTAGAGAATATAATCACTATGCAGTGTTTGCGATAATTACAAGAGTTGCAACGAATGCTATATTCACATGAAGTCGAACATCAAATACTCCGCGAGATCTCTAACTGAATAGATAAATATTCCATGTTCCGATGTTATCCATGTTTATTTATTTTTTGTTTCATCACATAAGCACAACATTTTATGAATTCTTGTTAGCCTGATTTAATTGTATGGTCAAATAATCAAAGTATTAAAATTTGTATTTGTTCTGATTTAAATATTGAGCGTAAGTTAATTATTAATCGAGGATTATATTATTATTTTTTACGATGCCGTTTTTTTTGGAGACGATGAACACTTACTCCTAGACGGCCCATTTGCTAGTCTGCTAAAATACATTTGATACATTTAATATTAAAAGGTACATTATAAATGCCTCGTGCGGAATTTAATTATTATACATCTATTACTCGCCTGAAACTTAATCCCAACGTTAACTGACTGATGTCCACAATAATACCCTTGTTCATTCTCTGCTTCGACAACATAAACCTCAGACAAGCGATGATACAATATACGAGGCGCGAATGTGCGTACGTTCTCACCAAATGCAGGAATTTAGAATCATCCTTGAGACTACAGATGTCTCACCGTAGCCGACGCAAGCGTATTTTTATGGATGATAGATTAAACGTCTACTTTTATACGAGCATTCGAGGTTTTAGATGTATTTTAAAAGTAAGGCGTGTTTTGATTTGTTTTTATTACTCTTCAATAATTTCCGCGTACTAGTTTTTATTTTTTTTTTTCCTTTTAATTCGACCGTTTTATTGTTCATATCTTTAGAGTATTGCTTTGTGAAGGGTTTGCTATAGATTAAATTTCCATTCCATTTTAATAAATGCTCAATAAAGGAAAACCATTTTACATGTTTACGTGTTAGTAGATATATAAATATATAAAAGCGCTTAATTATTAGACTCGTGTTTGACATTACTATTAGATCATATATTGTAATCATTAAAAATATATGTAATTAAAGATGCGTTATCACACTTTGAAGTTTAGTTTCATAGAAACGTAACTTGTTTTATTTGGCAACTATATATTTTTGAATTTGTACTGAAAAGATGAATTTCAAATCTTCAAAAGATTTCTATTATTCTGATATTGATGATTCAAATGTTCTTCCAACTTTTCACTTACGAAATACAATAAATAAGTGTTAGCTAAATCTTTTAAACTGTATGTAGAAATATTGTGAAATAAAAACGAAGTAACTCAAAGATAAATGTGAACATTAAAAACGCATATTGGGTCAGTTTCACCGTCAGAAAACATTTATCTTATCTTTGTCGATCCATGTTGAAAATAATAAATTGGCAGGAAGAGCCGTCTGAAACATTTCCAACGGTAAATAAAATGAACATTAAGTTTCCCACCGTCAGATTGAGACACGCTACGATATCCACTAAGCATTATTTTTCTAATCCTTTAAGTATCTTTCAGTGAGTTGTTTCCTTGTAATGAAGTTGTTTGAAAACTCGGGATCGAGATAACTAACAAGTTAAATAAGGCGCGTATCGAACACGCCTTTATATTTACGATTCAACTTTAAGAACTTAATGTTTATCCAATTAAATACGTTTCATTATTTTCATGGTCTAATTATTTTCTTTCATCAAGTTTATTTACTTTTAAATAATAATTACAAAAATAAAGTATATATATATATTTTTAATTAAATGATCGTTTAATTTATTTATACTAGTGCTAGGTTACATATGATGCAACAAAATGCATCTTGTGACTCATTAACATTGCACAGTCGTGGCTCGGCGGACCCATTCATCAGCGACTCGAATTCTAGATATGCTAATGACATTCCAACCTTACAACTATTTTGATTTCATACTACGGACTAGCAATGAACTGATTTATTTCATATATTACTTTATGAAACATTAAATCGCTGTCAGCGAAAATGTAGAAACATTAATTAGGGAAACTTTATATATTTTTAACTTAACGCTTTTTTTAAATCGTTAAAAGGTTTAAATAAAAACATGTAACTAGTTGCCTTATTTTAAAACGTTATTTAACCGATGTTTAATTGAATATAGATTTTACTCTTTCTTACTAATTGATTTGACATTAGTAAAAAGAAGACAATTTGTTTAACTAATCACCTCCCAAACAATTTTTATAGGTCTCAATAAGCCTCCATATTTATTATTATCGAATAGTTAATTTTTCAGTTAATTTTTTAATTACATAATTTCGCAAAATATTATGAAATAGTGTAGTTAATGTAAAATATTATTACGTTTCTAATATTACTATATACATAAATGATTCTCATCTTAAATATGTTAGTATCAATTTGGAAAGTGTACAAAAATATAATAATATTTATATATTTGTTGAATTAAAAGGATCGTCACGAAATCTATATAATCTATACCTCAGGATACCCGCTCTTAAGACTCCTTGTACGAATTGATTTACATAATTGATTACTATGTAATTAATATATAATTATGGTATATACGCGTGGGAGAAGTATATGTCCATAACAACTTTACTGGATAGCTTAAGTTTAAATGTCAAATATTATGACCATAGACCCTCATATTACTTACAAGTAAATCTATATATTATGAATTCCTAACGATAATTAAATGACTAATAACTGGATGCATTGCAACATAATTCATCATTCGCCGATGATCAGCGATATCTTGATGCCTAGTTATTTATATCGAATCGATTTGAATTATCGTGTAATTATACTCTGTTTATCAATTGTTTGAACGAATGAATTATCCTAACGGTATTGATTCACATCGAGAGCTATTAGAGTGACACCAAGTTAATGTGTGAACCGTAATAATAACATTTGCAAAGATAATTAACACATCAACTTGTCTTTTAAATTGGGTATATGTATTTGTAACGGTAATAAAATGTCCTGAATAATTTTCGACCTTGTTGGATTTGTAGCCCTATAGGTTTTTGAGATTAAGTGAATAGTAAATTTATGCTTGCGACCATATTTGTGTGTTCTCTATTACCGCGCAATTGGCGTGCGTGTCTTAAGATACGACGTAGCTGAAATCGGTTAGGTACAAAGGTTCATCATATTTTTCAATCTAGTGAAGAGACTTTCCATAATAATAGCAAGAGTAAACTAGGGATCACAACTGATTTATGAACGCAAAGAACACAACTTTAAAACATTTTCCCAAAAAAGACATAGAACGTGACCTGATAACACCATAAAAGTCGAGCACTCGTGATTCGGCAAACAATCCAACCATAAGTGTGGAAAATGCATAATTGTATTGCACTGTTGTTATCATATATGGCTTTCTCCTAAATCCGTTATTTTCACAGCCTTACCAGTGATGACATGGTTACTGCAGAAGTAATCTTGTTTACTCATATTATGTCCAGTTAAATTGTGATTACAAATTTCAAAATCTAAATAGGAATTGGTCCTCGCTTGCTGCCACTATATAACCTTAACCGTCAACTGTCCCTTTGTGCTCTGTTTTATTCTATTTTATAAATAAAGGATTCCAAGTCCTTCCTATCTTCTATGTTTTTTTTATCTTCATCGTATGTAATATTAGTGAAATAGTATCGACTTAGTGCTTATTTTATAAACGATGCGATTTAATTGACGCTTTAATGTATTAAGTTAATACTGTTGTTTTCATTATCATTTTATGATTATATAATTTCATTACAATATTAAAATTATGATTCTGTATAAGCAATTTGATTAGGAATTTCAACGGATATCGTATAATAGTGTCGTTTAATCACATATCAGTAACAATTGACCACACTTTTCATCATGAAGTCTCAAGAACTTATATCAATTTCAAGGTTAATATTCATGTAAGGCTACCACAGGTTCGGAATGTAGATTCCTAAGTAACCGTAGACCAAGGAATTGTATGTATGGACTCTTTTCCACCAATTAATAATATACATGTAATAAAATACATTTATGTATCTTGAGCATTAATTTCATTTAATTTAAACATGAATTAGTATTTTTGTATAACTTATATAAATATTAAATGTATTAAAAAATATATTGATCAACTATAGATATAAGTATACATTTTATTTCAAAGTATAAAAAACATAAGTTTAGTGGTTATATAAAACTTCAATATAATATTTTTGTTAACAAATCACATTGAAAGTATACTCCAAAATAAATAACATTTGATCTCGCCGAAAATCAATCCGAATATCCTATTTGATATAATCGAATGAGCCTCATTGGAACACTCTTTTTTTAAGTCTTCATTGTATAGTATATTTTTATTTAGTTTTTTTTTTTTGTCTAATGGAAAAAAAACTCTTTTTAATTACTACATTCCTAAATCTCTGAACTCTTACAGTAAACAGTACTCAAAATGAAGTTTTCTCAGAATATGTATGAATAGCTTCACCCATTGCTCCTAGTATTGACTACTCTACCAAAATTACAAATGGTCGAGACGATTTTAGAGACAAATACGACACAGCTTTTACAAAAGACCATGTTTCCCGCTGTGTTATCGAATAATCTGATGTTCAATCTCTCTCGGGCGGGTTGCCATGACAGGTAGCTAGCATGCCGACGAGATTCCCGGGGATTCCCAAGGAACGCTGTAAATTCCAACAACAAATAAACGCTTCAAGCTCGCAATCTTATTTTGATGCCTCAATAGCTTTTTTTAATTAGTTGAAATCTTGACTAGTCATTTCCACTTAAAACATGTGCAAATGCGAATTACGCAGTGCGAAATATTATAAATAGTTAGTAGTTTATATGGAGTTGATTTTATTTGTAATTAAATTTTAGTTAACTGCCAAAATTTTTTTTTTAAATATTAAGCGAATTTTCATGTTGATGTATCGTAGGATTTATTTTGTTTGTTTGAAATAGATTTTTTTTCTTTGGTTACAATTTAGTTCATTCAAGTTGATCTCATCACCAAGTTGACTGTTATCTTTTTTAAACGTTATTACGTGGGTCCAATGAAATTAATATACTGTTTTTATTTTTATCGAGTTATGTGTAAAAATAGTCAGATATATTATAGTAATATTAATTATATAAAATTATTTATAGTACATAAATTGCAAATTTATTCATTTGAGCAATGTATATTCAATAAACGAACATGAAAATATTGTTCAAAATAATAAATGTACAATACATTGAGTTACGGCTGAACTTGTACAGAAATAGCTCAATGACTCAAATCTAATCTACGCTCTAATCCACTGGACGCCGAACAAAATTATTACACCGGGAAAAACTTGTCATGATATTTTATAAAAAATTGTCTCGATTTTTTATTTTGTAAAGTTCTTTGTCATTGTTTGTGATGTTACAGTCTATTAACATTTTTATTTTTAAATCGAAATATACTTCAATGAAGTAAGGTCATACATAGCACTTTTGTATTTAAATTTTATAAAATTAAATCAAACGTAATTTTTAATCTGATACCTACCGATTTAATCAGTACCAGGCATATAGATTTTTTTGAGAATAACCAAAAAATTTACTTATATTTATTGAAATAAACGTTTAAAAAACCATTAAATTAATGCTATAATAATCGCAAGGATATTTATATCGAAAACGAAATAATTCACGACAAAAATTATACGATGTATATTTTATACATTTCTAGTTGAAACAAACCTAGCTGTCTGAGTAAGTGCTGATAAACTATAAATAAATCCAAAATCTACATTTCTACATGAATTGTCGCTTTTGCAATTTTTAATTTATAACTTTTATATGGAAAAACGTGTTGCCAACTTCAAAATTGAAATTGTCATTGAATTAAAATTGTCAGATATAATCATTTGAATTTAAGAGTAAGTCTTGTTAAAGGAAGCTATAAATTGTACATTCAGATTAAAAAATATACATAATTTCAAGTATAGATTAACTTTGATATTACATATATCGTATTTATTGCTTTATTAATTTTTAATTTATTGTTACAGGTAAGACCACTCAGAGGATTTTGCGGTAATTATCAGTACGTTTATTTTTAATTTTAAATAAATTTTCGCTAATAATCACATTAAAAATTATAAATTAGGATTATTTACAATCAAATACCCACATTTATTGAGTTTATTAATTTTCAAATAAGTTATAAGAATAATAAAATTGTTTGAATACTTAAAAATATAACGGTAATTTCCCGTTTTCAAAGTCGAAGACAACATGTAAAAACCTAACTACATTATAACTTCACTAAACCCACTTTATACTGGCACTTAAGTAGGGTCAGATGGGAATGTCAATCGCGACCTAACCGTGGTGTCTAACATCCATTATTACGACATTATATCACATGAAAATTTTATCATCGTCACTACCGGCTTTGAAAGCGTTCTGGAATCCGTTCGGGCTTTATAACGCTGCAGACGTGACGTTTCGTTCCGAAACCCATCCTATAGAAATGAACTAGGGTTGTGCATCAAGGACAATTATTGAAAAGAGGAAGTGCGACCCTTTTATTGCTCTGACAACCTCTTGTGTCTCCCTTTTAACGCTCAGTTAACCCTCTATTTCGCAGAAATATTCATTTACACTTTATTTAAATATAAGTAGCGGTCTAACATGCTTATCAATTTCATATAGGGTATGTTGCACTTTTAATACTATAGATACAAGTTAATATACATACAGTTGAAAAGTTATAAAGTATTTGTATTTTTAACATGTTTAAAAACTATACTATTAGAAAATATTCATATATTCAATATATTGCTTGTAGTTGATATACATTTGAAAAAATATACATCGTACCAACCCTAAGCTCTTGTGAGTGAATGCTCGATTGTTGGACCTCTTTGTGGGCCACAATGAGGAATAAAAACACATTCCGCTTTGTTTAGACGAGCTATTGCTCTGCCTCTGACTCACCAGCCATATCAATCCACTACGTCGGTCTCACTGTTTACATTAGATATGACAGTTTCGAAGGAAACGAAACTATTTGAGTCCTTTTACAACCTTACCTGACATTAATATCCTTCATCGTCTAAATGTTCGTCAACTCTTCATAATATTTCGTAGCTTTTTAATAGCCCAGAAACATAAAAAGGTAATGTTTTTCGATTTGGTGCATACCGATTGTCACCTTATTCCATTCTGAAATTATAAACCGACTTCACTTCATCTGTAATAAGCTTAAAAATCTTTTATGTTTAGCGAGACAGAATATAAGTATATTTATACTTAAATATACATCAAATATAAAGTAAAAAAATATACTATGAAATCTGTGAAGATATCACATAACATAACTATACAAAAAACATTTTAAAAAAACGTTGATTTGTTAATCTCTTTCGTATTTGTAGTAGAATTAGTACAAGTAGCTTTAGTAGGTTTCTTAGAATTTAGTTCTCGCGATTAACTATTAAGAGCAGAAAAAACCTAAAGTAAAAACACGCAGCAAATATTAACTTCATAATCATTCGTTACTTATTATACGGACAAAGAATCGAAAAGGCCAGATTTTGCAGTAACGGTCCGCACTAACCGTTAAAACTGGTTCGAGCTGTATTAAACCATTTGTACCTGCGATATTATGGGCCCGTAACCGGAGATTTGTCCGGCTTCCGCATTAACAAATTGCAACTACAATATAGTTACTAAGGATGCTTAATAAATCGATTATATATCATAGTGACATTTCATAACAAATCTATTTGTTTATTCAACTACAACAACAAACTTATTTATTTTACAATTTTGTTTCGTTACCTTTTATTATAAAATATGCAATAGACGTCGATTGTTCGTTAAACAAGACATAGTACAACAACAATGTGATAACATACCGGACATTAAATAACAAGCACTTACGTTATTAAAAAGTAATATTGATTATTCACGTGATTAGCTCATAGAATTGTTAAGACTATAATTATTTACTCTAAAAACGGTGTTATCTAATAGCACCTAACAAAGCTAACGATTAAAGTACAGACCGAAGTTTGATCACAATATCAAATAGTCGTCTTGCAGATTCTACCGAGAACACCCAATAAGAAACCGAGTCTGATAAAAAATATATTATGTTAATTATACACGAGTAAATTCATATATTCCTCATGCAACACAACAAAATAATTACTTATTCTACACTTTTTACAACTATAGATATATTTTATTGAACCATGCGTATTATTTATCAGATACTGTTTATAATTTTTTAATTTATACGACAGTTTCGGCAGTTCTCGTATTCTAATTTCGACCAATAAGCATTTTATTCCTTGTAGTAAGTATGTTTAATTTCTGTTTAATAATTTGATTGAAGCTGGCTTAAAAATATGTGATAAGTTACAAAATGCACGACGTATTTAAATATTCTAGTTTTTAATTATTACACAATTATACTACAGCAATTATTTACGTGATAAATTATAACTTAGCATACATTTAAAGGCTACGAAGCCGGTTTTGGTACAAAAGTAACGATTTTATTATAGCTGTTAAATGCGAAATCATTTGTTTTTTTTGTTTTATAATCGTCGAATAAAAATATGAATACCATTTTTTAATGTATAATTGTCTAAAGATATATTGTTTTTTATTGACCAACTCGCAATAAAACAGCTTGGTGCAATAAGATCCAACTTTTCTCTGAGGGTGGTCTTAGAGAATTGCGATTTTCGTGCGCCCAAACTTACTTTTAATTGCTTTTTATAAATAGTTTAAATGCTTTTACACAGGGAAATATTAACTGGGATTCTTTATATATGCTTTTTTAAGGACATCGATACTCAATTAAGGAAACTTTATACGATCGAATAAAATATAATTATAATGAAGTGAGCCTTATAATGAAGGGAGGCGACGTCGCGACGCCCAGCAGTGGATCATTTACGGATCAAGATAAACAAAAACTATGTACGTGGAATAAAAAAAATAAACGGGTATTATGTTTGTTTATTTCCAAATGAATCTATTATTAATATACAATAATAATTTTACAATAAGATTAATATTCTACTACTAAAATAGAAGTTAGTAGTCAGCTTCTATACTCTTCTTTAAAGTGGTCAATTTTGTCAAAATGACCTTACGCTTTTTGCTACTTTCACACCGTAATAACTAGTAATTAAAACTTTATTTACACTTAACACCATAAAATATATAGACAAGAAAGAGTAATCAGTGTATAAAAATGTTAGTAGTTTTAAAAGTTTATAAGGACGGGTAAGAGAAACTGCGTAGGTGTAAGTATTTTAATTGAGAAAATTTCGAACCTGTCGTTCAATTTTTGTCGGTGATTTTAAAATAAATTCCTTTTTCATAATGAATATAGCTGTTTACATGTTACGTTTTTTATTATTAGCCGCAGTACTCTTCAATTGTGATAACAGACAATCTGATGAGTTACATCGTAACTTATAGGAATTTAAAGTTTAGGTACATATTTAAGACGGGTGTAACCGCGGGGCAGAGCTAATCTGTAATATGATATAATACGCGATTCAAAATGACGTTTATTGCCGTAAACCTTGATATTTACACTTCCTCGTCTTATTTGGTACCTCATTACATACCGGAATATTAGTTAGGTATTTACTAACACAGGTATGTATATAATTTTAATATATTCATATAGATTAAGTAAGTATTTACGTCTACCGGGGTTACATCTTACATGGAATATTATTCCATAAATCGATTAAAATCTCAGCTATTTATACGTGCAAGCATTTCGCTATACATTGTATCTTGTTTTCTTACTAAGTGTTTAAATTATCGTTAAGGGAGAGTTAAGACATTAAGATAAATACGTCTAACGAAGATAGTTGCATAACTATGTCGACGTTATAGTTTTCTTAATTGTTTCCATACGCATTACAAATTTAGATTTGATATAATCGTTAAGGATAATTCTTAAAAACATTAATTACATATATTAAATTACAATTTTTATACTTTTATATTTTAAGTTTTTATTTATATTCCCTTTATCAAATGGATGATAAAAAAGGTTGAAATAGTGCACGGTATTGCGTAATACGCGTTATTAACACTTTATTATATCAAATCTTAAAAAAATAAAATCAAAAACGTCGAACAATATCATTATCACACCAAAAGCTTATACGCGTAATAAATTTTGTCGTAATAGATAAGAGCAAGATAACGCTTGACCTTAACCGCGCCGCTTAAGTATTTTATCAGTAAACAATAAACAGAGCGATAGTGATGCGCCGCGCTAAGTGAAATCGGCTTTCACTATCACAATAAGTGACAAGTGACAGTAAAGCATGATTACGTTGACAAATCGGGGCAGTCATTGATGCGCTTGGATGCTCAGTGTCAACTCAGAGCACTATATGAAATTTTTATACTTGTCTCTTTTTATCTACCGGAATTTTTGCCAGTAACGCGACATACTAAACAATGATTTTTCGCTAGCGATGGCACGTATAAATTGTATTAAGTAACAATTAACAATTTTTTTACATTACATTTGTTATTTGATATAATATCGGAGATCAAGTATGTTGTATCCAAATATAATTAAATAAACTGAAATATTCAACTAACTGTACTTAATTAAGGAAAGGCTATTTACATTTTTTTAAAGCAACGGAAATAGTGAAACTTGTTTGTAAAATAAAATGAAAACCTACCATGCCGAAAAGCCAAATAACGTATCAGTTGAAGTTATTATAAGTGAATTAATTAATACATATAAACATTAAGTCACTGGTTTCTTTTTATTCGACGAATTAAAAGAATTTAATTACCACTTAAATAAAATTTAGGTCCATGGTTTCGACTCGATGTTTATATTGAAGCTAATTAAATTAAAAACTTGATGTCATTTTTTACGCAGCGTTTGGAAAGACTACACTATTTCGCAATTAGCGCTCATTTCAAATGATGAAATATCACAGTGGGGGTCCGAACGATGAACAATTATGTCACAACAATCATAATTTATTGACAATCGACCGCCTTACCGGCCCGGTCTTGTCGGGCTCGGACCCTTTTACACCCGAATGAAAACCAACAGGCACGTCTCTACACAAAACATTTTCAAAGAACACACTTTGCGGAAGATTGCCGTTATTATCTTAATAAACCGGCAGCGCCACATTGTCATCTCTTTTTAACGCATAGGTATCTAGATCGGCAATAAAGGATAGCAATATGTCGCAATGATAAAAGCAAAAGGTGACGTGACGTAGACAGGATGCTCGAGCGCAGCTGGCTGGAACTTTTGTCTTTTTTTTTCTTAAAAAAAGATTGGTTTCGCGCGGCTTAGCTCGGAACGACCCGTGCTTGTTTCCGTAATGGGGAACGGAAAATGTTAATGAGCGTTCGACAATACGTGTTGAATTATGTGCTCGCACCGACTCAGGACTGTAATTTAAAAGAATTATGGTTTCGATTGCCGGCACTTAATTGTTTTAAACGTCTGTTACACATAAGAACATGGATAATTATTGAAGTAACTTTGGGAAGACAGTCATTAAAACGATATTGTATTTTTGTTTCGTCAGTCGATACCGCTGTTGCAATTTCAATTACCGATTTATGCCTTATACTTAGGTATTTAATGATTGTTTGTAAGCATTAAGTTACTTAGTAACAAAGTAAAGTCATTTTAAGTAAAACAACGACATGGTACAAAGGTAAATATATATTGTATTACTACAACAGTAGTCATATAATTTATAAAGGGCCGTCTTAATGTCGCCCCCGCAATCGATTTTAATAGGACTTGTTTAAAAACCAATTAAATTCAATCAAGTAAGCATCCCTAGTTTCCTCGTGCGATGTCAAATAATGAAAACATTAGCGGTCTATCGTGTCGTCGTGTCTTGTGATCTCGTAGTTGGCGGCATGAAATTCCTGCAGGAGATAAAAAATGGAGAATTATATTAATGCGAATAAAATATCTTAAGTAAGTTATTGGCGTTTATAAATTATGTAATTAACCTTTTATTTTTATTAGAGATAGTTTATGAAATATAATTCTATTTTACTGTAAAAGTAAAATAATTTTACATATAATATTTTTCTAAAGATAAAATATATTACAACATTTTTACTTTTGCATCTGTCCGTTTGTACCGTGACAGTTTTTCGAACTACACTCTTTTAACCTGTTTTTCATAGTTATTTTAATTAATCCGGTAAGGTTTTAGTTTATATTTAATATTTCATTTGATAAAAGAACAGATCGTAATCGTGTCGTTAAAAAGAGCTTTTAGGGTGCTAGTATAATTTATGCTGACTTAATTACAAGTAATACATAAAATTCAAGTACTAGTGAATGTCGGTAGGTCATAAAATGTCAGAAAAGTCCGTCCTGGGCATATATTTTATAGATAAGTCAGAGTAACCATCTTAACGTATAAAAAGGGTGTTAGGGTAAAATAAACGGGCGCTGTAATTCAGTTTATTTGTCATTTGATGTTTATTAATTATAAGAATAAATAACATTATAATTAGCGTTTTCTGCTTCTTTGCCTTTTACATTTTATCGTAGTCCGAGACATAATACAAGATTTATATTATTTATATAAACGTATGGAGCGTGCTGTATGATGGTGTATTACAATAGGGAGATACGCTTGGCTCAATATTGAGAATATAATATTTGTTTTATATTTCCATTTTTTTTACTGTAAAGATATAACGAGATGAACTTTATTTTTAATTTACTCTTAACATTATCATTAGTATAATAATATTAGATACTATTTTATAATTCTTAACTTCTAGTTAAATAATTATATTTTGGATTTATAGTTGTTTGAAAGTTAATATTTTTTTTTATTTTTACTGTATTATAAAACATATATCGTATTCGGTAGTAGGCTTCTGTGCAAGCCACTACCGAGTAAGAAGCGCCACTCAACAGATGTTATACCGCCAAACAGCAATACTTAATATTGTTGTGTTTAGGTTTGAAAGTTGATTGAGCCTGTGTATTTACGGGAGCAAGGAACATAACATCTTAGCTCCCACATTTGGTGGTGTAATGGCGATGTTAGAAATGTAAAATATTTCTGGGCTGTAGCCCTAATGTCTATGGGCGGTGGTGACCACTTACCATCAGGTGGCCCATTGCCCGTCCGCCTACCTATACTATAAATGATACACCACACCCGATACAACACACCCGATATAGTATAAATTATTTATTATCAAAACTACATTTCACCAATCAGTGGATATTCATAACATTGTTGTAGAATTTTGCATATCGTAACACTGCTTAACATTTCTATAAGACGTGCCATAAATATATTCTGTTGTATCTTTTTCTATCGCATCGCTATCGAGGTATTACCTACTACTTGCTTTTTAATGTCAACTTTATGACCCAATTTTTCTTCACTACCTGCCTGTGCTGCGCTGCGCTGAGTGCTGCTTCCTTTACACTCAACTGTAACAACTCAAAATTTCAGATAGATTTAAGTAAAGATATTAAGTTCTTTAATTTTGTAATAAGTTAAGATATATGTCGACTTGACCATGCCAGCCACGATCTTAAAACGGCGCAGGAATTAATATGTTGTACATTGTGAGTGTAACCAAATTAAATCAAAATACACTAAATTAAAATAGGGTCTTGCTATTTACAGGAAGAAGTTTATAACGTAAGGTTACGGAGATGGTCCGACAAGAAACTCTAATCCCATTATATGACCAACGAGGCAAGCAATAACACTGAGATCACTTCCTATGTTTTTTTCCAACCGTACTTGTACAGTTTACCATAACTCCATAAGTTGTCTGTTGATGTGTCTTTTCAAATAATTTTACACTTTAGAAATTATCGCTTTACACTTTAGAAATTATCGGCACAAATTAAAAAGTGATATGTTAATGCGGTCGCGACCCCAGCACCATATAAAAGCGTTTTTGTTGTCCAAACGTTACTAATACAAAGTTGTGGTAAATATTATTTGTTAGTTTACAGCAAAAAGAGAAAATAATACAAATCATAATTTGCTCTTAGCAAGTACGGAAAACGTCAACAATGATTTGCATTACTACTCTTAATATAAATACATTACTTTCGATTTAATGTTTGTCACGGACTTTCTTGAATCTATTATTCCAGTATAGAACGTTTTATTAGTGACGAACAAGTAAAATATACTGAATAATACATCAAATAAAATATGTTTTAAATATTTTTTAAAATAGAGGATGAAACACTTCTTATATTCCTATTTCTAACGGAAAATATTGTGAGACAGACTTTTTATTCGCTGTAACGAACTACAAGACGTCGATAATGATCAGTTCAAAAGTGTTCTCTGGCACTGGTTTTTTTGAAAATCGAACAGACATTCCTACGCATTAACTTCACATAATTAAATTTTATTTGAAAGACGTTGAGACAAGAAAAGTATTTTAAGTTTCGAGTTCCTTAGCTTTCCCGCCAATTCCGGGTATCGGAAAGATATTTTCGTTTGTGTGAGTGAAAGATATTCACAAAAAATCCATTAACCTTTTAAGTCGCGGCAATACTCATTGGTTTTAAAGAAGGAACGCATACCGAATAAAATAAATGGACCATCAAAGGCATTTATCGAATTATAATGTAATTGTTGTAGATCCCCACATAGATTAACTTTGAAGAATTATTAACATTCTAACATAGTCTTCTCTAGTACGTAAATGGCTGTAAAGTTAGGTTCGGAATCTAAAGACCGTCATTGACTTTTACAAACTAATTGGAATTATGCAAACCTCATAATAAGCATTCTAAGCAAATAGTGTATTTTTTTGGTATTACAAAGGAAACCCCACAAGGAGGGAGCTATAAATAGAAACATTGCTGACGACTCGAAGTTACGTAGTTAATTAAATAGAAAATATTTTACATAACTTTTGCAAACCTCAAAACAATGTATAAAAAACATAAAATGTTTTGACATTGCATAAGCATTTAAAATAAATAAAGCCATAAGCCTACGTAACACTGGAATCTTTAGTAACTAATACTAATATGCTGCAAGCGCTTAAAAGTGTTTAAGTGCAAAACAAAACAATAATAAAAGCGACTATTGTCTTGAAGATATATAAAAGGAATCGTGTTAATATTCCAACGAATGGTGTAACGAATCTATTTGCAATATTGAATTCTTAGGAACGTATAATTGCTACCCAAACAGATGTGGCCAACTGTTGTAATTATTCAGCGCTTTGTTGAGCTTTAATTATGAAATGGACAGAGTATCCCTTTACACAAAATATTTTTAACGCTTTATGCCAACGCTTGTGATTCAATTTCTTTAAGTAATAAATACTCTGTGAATTAGCAAATATTAATACGCAAATCGCAGCAAAACATGTTCTACAAGAACAGTCCCAAACCTTTAGAAGTAGAAGAGCTTTTTAAGCTCCCGTTCATTGTCATTTATATACTTAATATTATGTGTACATCGTAATAATACCAGTTGTTTGTGACCGTATAGTCGGTATTTTAACGAATTTTTCCTTTGAAGTACGGAAATCTCTATTTTAAAAGCATTCAAATTTCCGAACTGAAGAATTATTATTAATAGAAAGAACTATTCAAGCTGTGTGGTTTGAAAAAATATTCTATATATTGGAAGATATGTAGATACAGCAAAATATAAAGTAAAGCGTACGGCGCGTGATTACTTGTGTTAGCCAATTGCGTGAACACATTTTTGCTAACACAGTAATAATTCAAAATAATTAACACATGCCACACACACATATCTTTACTATATCCGGTGTTTTTGTTTACAAATAGATAAAAAATATAAACAAAAATAATTATGTCTTTGGCGGTCTCAAATGGAACCTAACTGCAATATTGTTATAGTAATTGCACTTTAAAATAATACCAAAGCTACTACTTCCATATATCACGCGATACCTGTTTAAAAACCTCGGAATTAAACATCAATTGTTTTCATGCGAAGTGGAGGCGGGTCGGAAGTGTACATATATTAAAAATAATGGCATTATAAACGCGTTTGTTTTCCATTTATGTAATCAAATAGGTGCTTACAGATTATATTAATACCTTTTACTCATCTAGCTATAATAACTTTTTTGGTTGACGGCGTATCTCATCGCGTACGTAATGTATATGTATTTTATTATAATAATATAAATTAAAGACTAATGTATCCCACTGCGGGGCAGATTGCTTTTAATTAGAAGGCTTCGGAGCGTAAAACAATTCCCCTTCTTACGGAGTAGATAAATTCATATTAGTCGCAGTCCTCGTTATGTCTTCTATCTATAAAAATAGTTGACGGGACGTTATATATATAAAGCCTGACTGGAAAAACTACTGAACAAGTGTACATAAAACTTATACCAGAAGATGCAGCGTGTTTCGGAGAAGGTTATAATATATAAAATTATTATTTTAGCATGTAGCTGCACTTCGCAGTTTCGCCCGCTTTAAATTTAGACTATTTACGTGACAAGCGTGAACTTCATGTTCTTATGTACATATCACATGTTAGTCTATTTGTTTATGCGACGCGCAGGTAATGCTTCCCAGTCGGTTTATTTTTTCCGTCATCTTCTACAATCACCGTCATATTTCAGACAATTTACACAAAACCATAATGTATTACTATATACTTAAGCTTGCCATGAACCACATCACTTCTAGATAATACGATATAATCCTTTCGGTAGTTTTCGACAATATGACGCTCAAACAAACAAACGGCAAATGGGGTACTTTATTTTATAACACTACAACAATATAATAAGCAGTACTTTTTTTTGTTATCGAAGTTTTTTTATTAAATTTCAAATGTATGGTGCAGTTACACGTGTTATAAAGATATAATTGAGACTACAATTAAAATATTCCTAAGAAAAACTACTTCACTTTAATTTACTTGTATATATATTTAATAAGTTGTCATTATATGCATTGCAAACATTTTTAAGGGAATAAGAAAGGGTTAATAGAGTTAGCAAATACATACCTCATAAATCATTTTTGAGATTTCATATTTATTTTTACAAAAAAGGAATAATTAAAAAATATTATACAATTATTTCCTTACGCTAGCTTGCGTGGAATATAATAAAAATCAATTGGCTGTTTAATTGGATTACTTTAGTTTACCTGTCGATAGTATTTGTGTAAATATAATTTTGTGGAAATCTTAAATCAATTATAATATATTCGGAATCGTAACTGTTCTGAGTATCTAATTGATAAGATAAAATTGAAATATATCGACGTGAGATAAACTTAATATATGTATATGCTAATCATTCTTTTATAATAATATACGCGTAGACATTAAGAATTATGAGTAAATATAATTTATATTGACATTTGATATTATTTTTTTACAAATCATAAAAGTATCTTAAGTGATGCGAAAAGTAAAATAACTAAAATATATTTCAGGTGTAAATTATTATCTATGCAGCGCAAAACCAAACAACAGTTATACGGGTGCGCAAGCGCAAACGAAAGCTCGCGCGGCGCGAAATCTTAGTTGTGACTTGAGCAAGTGTAAATTGGCTACATGTATGTTTTTGTATTGCATTGCATTAAAATGCACAGAAACGAGCTTACGGTCACACGGTTAGGCGCGCCTAATGAGAAAGTTATCGAGCGTTTATTGCGTAGTTCAGCGGGAAGCTTCGCCGCGTCGCCAGAGGCGCTCCACCGCAGGTGTGCCGCGCCCCGCGCGTCCCCTGTCCCCCTTCATGCCCCCGCGCCGCGGCGCTACGACGCAGCTTTCTTTAGTACACGCCGCCTCCCGCCAGTCGACTGTCAACCACGGAGGCGGGCGGTCGCATTACACACACCGCAGAAAAGCGGCGCGCCAACTGTAAACACGACGCACTTTCTGCGCACCGCTTCCGTTCGCGAAATAACCTCAATCCAACGCTCCTGTCAGTGTCGTGTTGTGCCAAACCAGTGGATCAAAACGAGTGCGAATGAACTTCCTACATATGTAAATAAATGTCACTTGTGTCACGTATAGTGTAGTGCCGGCGAGCGCTGATCAGATCGTGCAAAGAAATTGTGGGCTGTCGTATTGTGGGAACTGCGAAACGGGTTCTGTCCGGTTATCTGTAAAGCTACCGAATCTCCAAGCAGCTACTGATAGCCGGCCGGCTTTCATCTTCTCTACGAGAACTATCGTACTTCATAGCAGTGTGACGAAATATATCAAAACCTAACAACACGTGTCACATTATCATTAGAGAAAACAACAAACCAATACTGTAGGTAAATCGTATAAAAACTAAATTAACTATGATATCAATTTAGACAAAAACTTATTTTGTATAAAGCAGGTCATATAGATTATGATATATCGAAAACAAACTAATTATTATATTAACCCGATCAAGATACTAAAGTTTGAACATTCAAAGAGAATTACAAATATGACAACAAGTAAAATATTTCCCTATAAGCAAACTATCCGAGGTATTTAACGTCTAAAGTTTAATAATAACCAAAGCAGTAGTCTAATATCTGCACGGTGAGCTGGCGAACTGAGCTTGTCAACGCTATCAATTAATGCCATCGAGGTGTCCCAGTTAAACGAAACTCACAAAGCTGTTCTGACGATGAGAAAAACTTATTACAAAGTTATAAATATTGTTTACTTACATTTCATTGTTACTTGAATATTACAAAAAAAAATCAATCATATTAACCTTCCCTAATTAGGGTATATAACCTAATTCTAAGTTCAGAGCCTGGTTGCTTGTTTAAACTAACAACATCGTAGCTTAAACTCTAATTAGCATTGTAAGTTGATTCATTAAGCTAATTCATACAAACAAACAACCCCAGACTTTATCCAGTTATCTTTTATAAATTATTTGAATATAAGTGCTTTTTATTATTAACAATACTTTCGCATGCTACACTAATATTAGTATAGGTATATATAATGTTACAAAAGGCTAAGTTAAGTTATTCCTACCTATTCTATTATATCGATTAATGATATGCCGTAGGTTGTTTTGATACTTTAACCTTTATAGTTCCTTGCTAATTATACAACTTTGTTTTAACTGTCTAGTTAATATTCTAATTACATTAACGCAACCACGATTCCATAAAGTTAGACATTGAATAACTTTGCAAGTAAAATTAACTTCATACTAAATAATGATCTAGATAATAATATTATTAAATAACATTGAATACAATCGCCTTCCATGTTTTAATAAAACCGTCATAATGATAATAATAACAATTATTAATATATCTTCCGCATATTTATTTCAAATAAATATTAATAAACAAAATAGCAAATAATATGAATTTTAAAATTAGCGGTTTATAAAGAGAAGTAGTCTGGCTGAGTGAAAGGCACTTTCTCTAGCCCTCCGGCCCTAACAACGATAACTCTATTACAGAAATTTACACCGTACTATCCGTAGATATCACTTACACCCACTAAAGGATAAACGATGTAAAACATGAATCACAACTAATAAACTAATATGAAATCAGTCAAGTTCGCTTGTTTTATTTATATTGTTCTTTTTTTGATTCACGAGGCTACAGGTGGCTATTAATTATAACAGATCCGAAATTATTATTTGCTTCCACGCTGTTGCGTGTTTCAATTTCATTGATATTTGCAAAATAAATTAATTATCCATTTATTAGTTTCAATACTGAAATTGATTTATTTATGTTAAAGCGTTAAATCTAACATGGAATGTGATAATCATCTAAAATCATTTGTCACAATTAGCCTGATTCCGGTGGTCCGTTAGTCGTTCAAGATTTTTTCTCTCCTTTCTACCTCACGTTTAGACATATGTAGGTCGAAGTAAATCGCATTGTTCATCTTTGATTTATGAGTTGCTTTATTCTACTCACTTACCCAATCTTACAAACTTTCTAATACAATAACACCAATTTCATAAACCATTAATTAGGTTAATGTTCGTAAATTAATTAACAAAGCACGATCCGATGTTTGATAATCTTAAAAATAATTGATTTGATATTTCGCACAATTTAAAGCGTACGTGAACTTAAAGCTAAGTTACGAGCGATCGAGCACCTAAGTGAGGTTTACGCAAGGTTTGCTTATGTAAGCTATTTGTGATCCTTGTGCAACTACGCCGTGCTTTCGTTAACTAAACTTTTGATAACTGTTCATAAATATTTTTAACATAATATATCTTATTAAAAGATCGTCATATTATTTAAATAACGATGTGATTATTTTATTAATGAAATAAAAAATATATATATTTTTAATATTAATGAAAATATAAACAGATGGAAAGTATTATTTAGCGAGTTAGACTATCGCTCTGTGACGATATGGTAATCGATGCTGATAATTTAAATTTGTGATAACGCAATCGCATATATAATAGTTTTTCTCTTCGCAATATATTCTGATTAATTTTGTATTTCAATTAACGTTGTTTTAAAAGTCATCATTTGTATAAAATATTAATGAAATCTACCATAATAGTACCATTATTATCTTCTAACGGTGTTACTTCGATACTAGTCTTAGTATACTACGAATCCGACACAAATTGGGCTAAAGCCAACTTCGATTGCCAACTGCATTGAAGGGCTGCCACTGCCTTTTCTAACGATTGATAACATCTGCCTAGCCATGTTTGACTTGGAATTTAATAATAAAATTATGCAACTACCTAAAACAGGAACAAAACATTTCACTTTGTAAATTTCAATTTAACTAGTAAAGAGTTCCTTTATTCACTTAATTCTAAAAAAAAAACAAATATTGTTGTTTTTTTAAAATCATTTTAAATAGGTCTATAAATTTTTAAATTTAAATTAATCATTCAACGTACTACCTCATTTTAGATAATTAATTATTTATTGAATGCGTTACCATATCTTCCACTTGTACTCTTACTGGGTTTCTGCCAAAAGACGTTGCCAAAATAATTGCATTCATCTAAATATTAGCTAACAAACCCAGCTAGAATGTTAAAAATGAAGTAGTGTTTTGATAAAAGATTAATAAATATTTACGTATCCCGCGAAGCGCTTTTTGTCTATACATCAAATAATGCTAATTAAGATCAAAGTTGATGAATATGCATCGAGCAACTCTGCATGTTGCGCTCGAAATCTTGATTTATAGTTTAGCCAGTTTATTACTCATAATTAAGAACCTGATTAATTACAAAACCTTTATTTTTGTTCCGCTCCTTGATTACTGATGTGTATTTAACAAATAACAATGTTGAAACTTTGGTCGTGTCAAGTTGTGGGGCAGGTAGACAGGGCGGAGTTAAAAGAGGCGAGGGGCCCGGGGTCTTCCGTCGACTTTAACAGCTGTCATAGCAGCTGCCTGGCTTTGATCGCACGTGCGGCTACACCTATTATTAATACCTTTTTTTTAATTTGGGAATTGTTACGGAAGACTTGTGAATAAGAAATTGTAGCACACCTTTTTGATCAACGAACTTTTGACGATCCTTCCCTTAAATACGAAATAGATGACCAGACAACAGATAAATATCATATCATAATAATATAACAATAATAAATTGTAAGTATCAAATATTAAATTGCGAGCACTCTCGAATATAGAATGTAGTAATTTGGAATTGGATAATAATGAATTATTAGTTTCATTGCAGCGATCCGACAAGTTTCCAGTGGTACACGTGACGCTTGTTTATGTACAAATTCAAGGTCACTGCATATTGCGACGTTCAGCGCACATAAACTAGCTAATAGGAAATACGATTTTTTAACACTTGCGTCATTACAGTGAAATATATAAAGCGCTCTTCTTTAAATGAATTACATTATCCAGCGGTTGAAAGTATAAAAATACAAGAAAAAGCGTAAATACTCGTAATAACTACAATAACTAATAGAACCATAACATTATTTATTAAGACTGAATTTGTTTTATTTTTTAAATTAAACTAAAAACAGTATGCTTAAATATATGATATAAAACGTATTATTTTTATCAAATGGTTGACATTTTTACATAGGTAATTTGCTCGCATTTTTTTTATATAGTATAGAAACACTTATTTCAATGACTTATAAATAACAAACTTGATAAATGTAGAGCGTTTATGTTATTATAGAAGTAAATGACAAGGTGGCAACCACAGGCGCCAGTAAGAGGATAATTATTGAATAATGTTTGACATTCGATCACGTCGTTGAGAAATTGTTTCGCGGCTATTTATAAGGGTAACAACAGTGCATCGCTTACTATAAACGCAAATCACACAACGACGGCATTGCACCTTTTGACCCGGTAAAGCCGCATTGCAGCTCGCTGACACTACACTAAACCTATACGATTTGGTTTACGGTGACCCATGCATAACCGCTTAATCTTAATAAACAAATTTGTTTTCACGCTATCCTTGAATATTTTCCTTAATTTCAAGTTCATATTTGCCGATATAGTTGAATGATGCAATCAATTATACGGACGAATTATAATGGATTCAGTTCACCTCATGACATTCGATCCGTTATGTTAAAGGTCAATCTGTTTCAAACGTAAATTGGTCATCATACTTTTATAATGTTCGGTATTCCATAAATATTCAAAGTAAACTTTGGAAACAAATTAAACGCGAACCCAAAGACTTTGAATGCAAATTTAATTAACCTTCGGCATTGATATTTCAGCTAATTTGGCATTTGTCTTAAGTAAGACAAGCGGTTTGCATTAGATAAACAAACAGTGCCTTTATAGATGTGTGACACGGAAAACGGATTGCAGACGCCGCCGAACACTGCTGTGATAACTTCTGTGATGTGCGAGTCAGCATACGGATATTTTTATATGTGATTTACCAGTGCCCAGTACAAACCGAGTACAAAAAAAAACGGATTCAAATATATTTATATTTACATTGGAACAATGAAAGAGGAGTGTAAATTGTGTAGTGTGAACGGGTGGTGCGGGTCACAGGGATCGACAGATTTTTCTATTAATTCGCTGATGAGGCCTGCCGCTCAGCATCCCGGGCACATGGAGCCTCGACACGACGCCGTGCTCCTCTCCGCCTACCTGTTCAAACTAGGTGACTATCCATTGTATACGCTTCACGATTACTACTCCAACGTCGGTGAGTATCGTGCACTTAGCCGTAGACTTCGCACCTTTATTAACTAAAACTAACACGTAACGTAAATTGATGGTTTTAAGAACATTGTTTTCATACTAATTTATACTCACTGTTTGTTGGTGTAGGGTTGAGGTAATTACTTTGTTTTAATTACCCGTTTTTCGTGTAATAGAGTAGTTTGAACGCGGTCTAAAATTATAGCTTGTTAAGTGTTTTAATTCAATACATACATAATTATTGTCGTAAGATGGAAAGCTTGTGGGTGTAATTTCTGCGTTAAGCCAACTTAACTTATTTATATTAAATGAGTTATATAGTTTGCTATCATGATATAATTGATTATATCGGTATTCGATGATTCATAACAAAATTCAAACAGCACTTTATATAATTTGTAACAAAAACCTAATTAATTTGTATTAAGTTTACCACTGTCAAAGGCTAGTAAAAGTTCCACTGCTGGTCAAAGGCCTTTCTGCTCTTCAGGAGTAGATACCATGCTTCTTCGACACGTGGTGGTAGATATACATAAAATCTCCGAGATTTAGATTACACCCAAACCTGACGAAAAATGGGGAATTTTCGATTAAGATTGTGATGTATCATCCACTCGCCCATGTTGGCTCCGTGCGTAAAATAACTGAAATCTAATTTGGTAACTTAATGCAATACTTTCCGAATAAAGATTGAAATTTCGCGCTATGTATTTTACGTTATAAGGACATATTCAATGTATCGAAATAAATATTAATTTATTAATCATATCAAAGGCGACGAATATAATTTTCTTGAACAATTGTGTCAGTAATAAATTTTAAATAAATTAAAACTGTTTACGCCTAACAGCAGTAAACTAAAGCGTGGTAATTCAATAATAGTTAAACAGGATATCATAGACAAATAAAGCCAAGCGTGTTAGATTGGCCTCGGGTAGATCCGCCAGTAAATCCGGACTTAACACTTCGTTCGTCCTCAAGCTCGTACCGCACCCGACATATTCTAAACTTCATACTTAAATAAATCTATTACAAGGTAAACATAAAAATATTAAAAAATATATACATGTTTTATAAATCTATGGTATTTAGTAAGGAAATATACGAAGATGTAATTTGATTCATTGTTTTTGTAGCACAATTTAATCATCATTTTAAGATGATTATAAAATATTTAATTACTAGTTTAATATTTAATTACCGCTTATGACTTCTTCCTCGTGTAAAAAGGGTAGGGGTTCAGGTGTTGCGTACCCAATGTCCATTTCTTTACAACGTATTTCCTGACAACGTATATATGCATAATTCCAAGATGATCGGTTGAACTTGTTTCCAATTAATAATATGAGTTTGGATTACATTATACATAAACATTTATAATACATGAGCACGTTTGTGAGTTTGAACATAATATTTCTACTATTTCAAAGTTTCAAATCGTCACAAGCGCTGAGTATTCACGTGATTAGTTTGTCTTTATAATACGTCTCTTGATGGTAAAGGAAAATATCGTGAGCAAACTTGCAAGTTTCGGCCGAAACTGTTCTGTCTGAGGTATATACTAACTTGCAAGGGAGCAGCACGACGAAATATGACATAAGCTTATATAGGAGAGGCGTCATAAAAGTGGCGTATGTAATTTTTCTCTTTGCAATATATTCTAATTAATTTTGTATTTGAGTTGACGTTGTTTTAAAAGTCATCATACTAACTACATTTTTAGTAACTTAAGTTACTTACCCTACCGGGTTTGCAAAATTATAGTGTAAATAGTACGTTTTGTAAAATACAACAACTTCTAATACATCATTTTATAAAAACCTACTTGAAGCAGTTCATTAAAATTTAACTTGATTTTCTTAAAAAAATAGGAATCAACTCACCTGACGAAGAGGTTTTCAATATGTTTTAACCTTTCCGAACAAAGCAGTTCATTTATAAAGTGATTTTGTCAATAATGGACTTACGTTTTTTAAATGTTTTAATTCGTAAAAGATATATAATATTGTAGGATTTCGAATAAGCGGCCATCCTAAACAAATAACATTGTATTGTTGTATAAAAAGTTGACAATAGTCAACAAAATTGTTTGCAAAATTAAAGCTATCGCCAGTAAAGATCAATTGGTTTAAAATTCAATATTCAACCCACAAATAGGTACATGCGGACAAAGTTAAAAGCTTGTAAATAAATAACAAAATTCAATAATAATTAATTAAAGGTAATTAGAAATTATTAACTTTCCGATTACTATTGAATTTTTGAAGTACCATTCTAGAAGCCTGCCGCCTGCACATAACCAGTTTGTAAATGTTTGAGCAACAGAGTAAGCGATCCGTCCGACTCCGAATCAACCTTTCAGTTATTAGTAATAATTTATTTGATATTCTTATTCTTAAATCGTTGATACAAAGCAATAAAATAACAAGACAACTTGCTATTTCGTTACATCTAAATAAAGCAGTATATTTTAGTTTTTATAGTATATTTTTTATTTAAATAATATAATATGTACTCGTACATATACCAGTCTCCTCTATATGTAAGTACAAATTAGTATATTTTAATATACAACGACAATCATTTTATTGATCCACATCACATTTAATCACATGGGAATTATAACTTTACATATATAATAAGCCGATCTGTGAAATGATGTCGTTACAATACGATGTTAAACGAGTAACATATTTTATTAACTCATAATTTTTATTTGTATGACAAATTTCAAACGCCAAATATCCCATTTTCCTGTTCCGATAACAAGATGCGATGACTCACCAGGGTAATCCAGTGACGCGGTCGTGGAAACATACAGTGTATAATCTCTGAACATTGAAAGTATACTTCGTAAAAATATTTTATCAAGCAATAGAATTTAATCACAAAATACATACTTTATACATAAATTATATTGCTGAACAAATACATGAAACTGTAATACTCGCGTGCCGCTTCTACGCTATTTATTGTCTGTGGTTAGAACATCATCAATTATAGATTTGCTATCACCAATCCGTGAATGTTCCACATGAACAAAGCCCTCCTTTCTATTAATGAGAAAGATTTGGAACTTATTCCGCTAGTCACCATTGCTCCGTTACGACTATTCTGTGATACTCAGTTTTCATTCAACATGTTTTCCTTTTTAATCACTCAACACTCATATAAAACATCTACTGTAATTGTAAGACGGTTTTATAAACTATTCACTAAGTTCTTAGGTCTATGTTAAGTGGTGACTTCAGTTGTCTCGGAAGACAGCAATGAATTTAAACGCCTCTGAGAATATCTTTTATCTGTCAAGTCAGGCATAGGAGGATAACACATAGCCTCGTATCGGGTTAAATATTATTAGGCGTCGGTGCCACGAGAACAATCTATTACATGTGTACACCGATATATTTTCACCCCTCGAACAAAAGAGGTTAATGCCTTGCTCTTACATTCCATTTATCTTGGACGTTTATGTTATTTATAATAACTCGATTGTGTAATAAATAAGTCAAGTACGATTTCTTTCTTAGACTCGTGATTTTTACTCGACGCGTAGTGTATCTGAAATATTTAGTACGTAACTTTACGGCCTTATTTTCCCTTTTTTATATTAATAAGTTTTTTTTTTTTCAAAAATATTGTTATATTTATAATAAGTCTCTGTTTTGTGCATATTATTTTCTATTAGTTTCTTTATGTGTATTAAAGAGAAAATAAAATATTTTATACAAGTATGTATATGGTATTGATCACTGTGTTCATTATACATTAGTATGACGTCACGTACGATTGGATACATTTATAATTAACTGATGTATATATATTATATGAAATACTTCAAGTTTAATACGGATACGATAAATAAGAGAGATATATATTACTCAAGTAAATTTTTATACTGGTGTTATTATATTTTTGTGAATTTTTATTAAAATACATGCTGTCAAGTACCTTATTATACTGATAAATCACGATTACTTATTAACACACGAAAATAATGCTGATACGTGTATTTCGCCCGTGATAACGATTATTTCTTATCAAGTATGATAACAAAGTGAATGTTTTTCTTTCAAAGAAACTCAGTTTATCACAGATACGGAGTGTATTCAATAAAAAGTGTATCGTTAAATACCTTTTTGAAACATTCAAAATGAATCTTATCTATTTAATATTTTCCATTAATTATTCTATCATATTTTTATTTCTAACAATAAAATGTCAGTATTTGAAAATGGACATATATTTATTAAAGGAATCACTTACTGTTAAATAACACACATAACATTAAGTGCTGAAAGGAGGTTTTGAATACATTAAAATAAAAAAAAGCCTTGTTTTTCAAAACTAATGAATTTTTCCGTTAATTACTCCTTAAATCTTCCAAGATAGTCCAAATAAAATATATAATTTGACGTCGTTTTCAAACTAAAAACGAACAGAGTCAAACTTATGCTTATCCATAATATTTATTTTGCTAAAAAATATGTATGCTGTGGGTTATTTTTTTTTTCTGTTAACAATAAGTTCGTTGCGTAACAAACTAAAATAACTCATCGGAAGTAGGGGCGGAGCGCTATAAAAACTAAGTAAAACAATAATCAGTGGAGCGCGACCCTCTCACTCCCCCTTTGTAAGCGAATAGAAATATATCGTGAAACACTCCTTTTAAAGAACAAAACCAACATGCGCTTCTGTTAAATAGAACTTTGTTTGGTATAAAAGTGCTGTATTCAAAGCAATTTGAATCAATATCTAAGTGTTTTTAAACATTATTTTTTCTATAGTATTTTTAAATTGAATATAGGTAGACACACTGGCAAACAACCACCTGTTGTTAAGTGGTCACCACCACTCATTGGCAAGATAAGAAATACGAAGCATTCCTTGGTCAATGCGTCATCAAATTGGTACCTAAGCTATTATATCTCTTGTGCATGTCGTACAAAGACTTACTTAATTATCAAACAAGAATACGACATAACTAAGTATTAGCGATAGAATATCTTAAGAGTGGGTGGTATCCAGGTGGGTTTGCACAAAATCCTGCCACCAAGTAAGCAACAGTAAAAGGGTTCCGCAAACAGGACAATAATACGATCGGTTATTAAAATTTTCTCTTCAACATGATAGTATTTTTAATGACTAAATTGACACACAGTTATACAATTTCCAAGCGTATATGAGACTTGTCCCAGAAAGGATTGGATTCTGTGAACCTTAGCATTCGTAGCAATTATTAACATTCGTTATATAGCACAATCTTCCTCAGGTGTAAGCCGGACTTTAATCACTACACGAAAAGTCGATGACAACACCCCAACGCAATCGAAAAATATAATAAATCGAATCATTGTCTTTTATAATTATTATTTTAAAAGCCGATTATATTATGTTAATCTGAACCATTAAATAATCCCGAAATAGGAATACCAAGTAACCCACGTCCAAATTGACAAATCAATGTCGAATTTTTATATGACTTTAAAATATTAAAGTAAAGTAATGGCTGTGCAAGTCTTTTCTCTTTAAGATCACATTTAGAAGTTATTTCACCAAAGTGGGCTCTTAATCAGTAATATTAATAATAAAGGCTATTTTTTATTTAAATTAAACATGTTAAAAATCATATTTGAAATTTCAATTAATTGTAACATTTAAACGTATAATTTAATAATATTCTGGAAATATTCACATTATCTCGAATTTTACACGAACGTATAGTTTTTTTTTTATCATAGACAAAATGTTTCAGTACATGTTCTTTACAAGACATTCTATTGAAGATTTTAGTAAATATTATTTAAGCCTTATACATATGGTAATAGGGTCTATATTAAAATGACCTGTTATTGTTAACTCATGGAATGTTCTACTTCTTTCGATAATGCTTCCACTCGCTTCTCCAAATGTAGGTTCTTATAATAATATTTATATCTACACATTATATTGAATCTCTACACACTAAACGGCCGTACTCTTATTAAACTTAATTGGTATATATATAGGTGACATAATAAAAATAATAAAACTGCGAATACCAATAGATTATAATCTAACTAAAATTTTAAACTGTCGTAAGATTGTAAACATTAACATACTGTTTACAATTTAACGCATTCTTTTTAGTAGATTATAATCTATCGCAGTATTCAGTCAAACTATAAAAACTAACCGAATCATCTCACATAATTATTATCACTATCTCGCGAGATGGATTACAATCAAGTGGTATTTAGAATTATACGATGATATATATATATGTATTAATTACGCATGTCTATTTCTATATCTATAGTACAATCTAGTGGTGCTTAATGTGTGTGAGAGCCATGGTTTCAAACCGCGGATCATTGCGTTCTATAGTATTTATGTATTTCAAGTTAAGTAACAGTCTATAATCATCCCCCTCCTGGGCAAAGGCATCCTCTCCTGTGGGTTGGTTACTCACATGACAGAATTTCAGTAAAACAAAGATTTTTTCTTTCAGTAAAATCTCAGTGTTTCTCCGGGTAATTAAACACCTTTGATAATCTACAAAATAAAGCCTTTTCAATTAAAGAAATAGGAAATTTTCAAGTTCAAATTCCTGTAAATATCTCAGTCTGTATAAACACCACTCCGACTTACGAAAGGCATTGGCCGATAAGCAAACTAGTGGTGTTGTATTAAGCTCTCCATTCCCTTATCCGCTTTATTTCTCTATTTAATACAGTTTGCCAGATTAGTTGACGTTTATCGTTCCTGCTTCGCTCCGAAGGGTCGTATCGTGAAGTTATTTAACCTATTACGTGCTTTAATAAACGAACTGACTAACGCAAAAAGAATTATTCAAATCGGTAGTTCAGGGGATTAATGCATTTAACCATACAAACTTACCAGTTTTAAAACGGAGAACACTCACACATACACTTTATGTTTGTTTAACGGGATTGGTAAATATTAGGAACTAAGATGTTCCGTAGTGATAACAACTATGTATGTCTAACGTAACATACAATGTGATGTTATTATATGTGTTAAAAATATATGTCTATTTTTTTATTATATTAAACATATAAAAAAAAAGGTAAAAGAATAAATTAGTATCGACTTTATTCTCCTCTGTTTGCGAACCAATTTTAATTGTTTTGTCTGGTAATCTTAGTAATTGACGCGCTTAAATTTCAATATAACATTTTAAAAACGATACAAAGTCCAATCGCTATTAAAATCAATGAGTAAGTGCATAAAATGCAGTATATGTGCTAAGTTTAATGTGTTTCCGCTTTCCCTCATTGTATTTTCATCGCTAACACTGTTTATTTGTAAGAAATTCATACATACGGAGTAATAACGCAAACAATACTGCAACCACAATCCGACCGACTCTATATATTTATGTTATGTAAGAGTTGGTGCAGACAAAAAGTTCGATCGTTTAGAATTTTCGGATTTTAAACTAAAGTTTTTTTTAATTTTAATTAACCGTTAATTAATACTTATTTGAATAATTTTACTTTTAAACTTAATATTGTAAGTTTGCATAGAATTAACAATTTAATACTATCTCTCATCCTTTAAAGTAATAGTCTGAAATTGGAATAATATTTATTTATAGAGTTATAAAAATACAGGAAAACGTATTTATGTGGGTTTTAAGCATTATCATAAAGTTTTGAGTTTTATTTATGTTCTGCATACAAATTATACCAAGATGACAAAAATAGCTACCATTGAATAGGTATCTATTCCATTGTTCGAATACAACTTTAAATCAAAGCGAAAAATGTATTATGTCTGCTTTGGACGTACCCTAATGCATAATTCGCAATTGTTTACCGCGTTGCCAAGTTTATCATGCAAATATATTCTTTAATTTAAGTTTCGGATTTATTCATTATTTGACAACTCGCTTTTGTTATTTGAGCTTGATACGCAGTTTCAAAAATGTATTTTTGTTACAGGTAAGCCGACGTCGACGTGCAATTTGTGTGACCCTATGCCATCTTTTTCGCCTTATGGTGAGTGGTCAATTTAAAACAATTATTTATAATAATATACAATTAATCTCTCAAAGTATGTTTTGTTTGTTTCTAGACTTATTAATACATAGAAGCTGTTCTTTTTTTACAATTGCTATCTCGTTGTTTAACTCGAGTTAAACGTTACTGCTCCGCTCCCGTAGGTCATGACATGATTGTATATTGTCAATAATCTTGCTCAATAAATGAGCTATTTAACGCATAAATTGCTACTTCAAAACGGACTACTAGATTCTTAGCAAACAAACGTTTCAAAATTATAAAATGGTAAGGATATATAGATCGTAATTCGTAGGCCAACACTATATAAAAAAATTATCAATTTTCACAAACAAATCTGTATTATGCTTCTATAATTTTTACGCGATAACAAATACCAAGAACGAAAATCATTTGGTCGCTGAACGAGTGTAATCATATTAACCGTGTTTTCTTTTGTTCAATTGAATCCAGCACTGTAATCAAGTGGATAGGACTGGGTCACGAGGCCGTTCCGTCCCGTCGGGCCCGCTGAGCCCGCACGTCCCGTATACATTATTCACAAAATATACTAACAAAACAACCAATAAATATTTCACCCTTACAATGAACGCGTTTTTAAAGTGTGGGAAACTTTGAACTTTTTCTGTTTGTTTGTGTTGCCGCGCTCATGCGGGCGGAATGTATTTACCGAGATCATTATACATCTAATTCTGTTATTCATTTGAATTACAAACAGCGAATACAATTTTATTAAATGTTTCAAGTACAATAATTCCGAATCTCAGTTTTTTAACAATGTTGAACTCAAAATCAAACGTATCCTTTCACATTATAATGCATGACTGAGCTTGATTAACCTTCAAAAGATCAAGTTTCGTATCTTTAATCAGTCCAGAATTCTCAGCATTGTATTAATAATAGTATTAAATTCGTCCAAATAATCCCGCTCACTAATTGCTCGGCTTCGTATCTTGACAGCAATTAGATTTAGTCATCTCACTCGGCTTTCGCCGTTCGTAGAGCCCTATATCGAACTAGGAAACGCTGACGGTCTCACCACTAAAATTCAATAGCGGCATATAACTGACAACATTCGGTTTATTTTATATCGTTCAAATAGTAAATGCCTCATTTGCAAATTATCACTATTAATTTAATTTCATTAATACAGAAGGCCTCATAACTATTACACATAATTTAGCTCGTAATTAACATTTTCGAATCCACTAATTAACCACGCTATAGCTTCCAGAGAAGATAACAATATTTAAAGGCATAGATAAAATCGAATTTTTTTGGAGACCGGTTACGTAACCGTGTGAAATATATTATATATTATACATTTTCAGTTATAAATTGAAATAGATATCGGATGAGATCAGATGAACAGCCGCATCTCGTCAAATAAAATAAGTAGCAATGTAATAGTACGGCCCGCATGGCGTCCATAAATAATATCAACAAAGTGTGCGTCGGTACCCCGTCGACGAGCTAGCTTAATCTATTATCTCAAGCGCTCTATTTGTGTCGTACGGCACTCTCGATTGATTGTCGGTATAATTAGCTGTAGGGAAGCTATCTCTATTCCCTGGCCGGCTAATTGCCGCCCACGTTCTTTTTGTTTTAACACGAATGAGTAATACGTGTTAGATTTCCTTTGATCATTGCAATGGTTATTGACGTTTTGTTTTTGTGGAAATGAAATTCGTAAGGTGTATTACGTATGTGGGAGTTAAAATAAAGGAAACCATATTCTTAATCTAGGTATTATTTTTATTCGATAAAAATATAAAACCTATAAAATAAAATATAATGCAATTATTGTGCTTAAGAATTGTACAGTACAAATAATTATTTAGACTCTAAGCGACAAACTTATCGATCACGTTGAACTAAAATATACCTATTAAGAATATTCAGTATCTTATCGGATAGATTCACTCATAAAAATTGACCTCGTTTAAATGTAGGTCGTATGTAAACCATTTTATTGTGTTAAAGATTTTGGGTCACAAAAAATGGGACCAATGTCAGAATCTCTAATTATAATTATTGAAATTAAAATGAATAAAGTACTAACTGCCCGTCCCGACTTCGTACAGGTAATATTTATAAAAAAAAAAAAAAACAATTGTTCCAAATTTCAGCTTTTATAAACTCAGTAGTTTAGGCATTAGACATTTGATTGTTTGACAGGTAGTCAGGACAAACTATTTTATAAGTATAGATTAAATAACTTGACATTTCGATTGCTTGAAGTACAGATTGCACACGATATGCAAACAAGTACACCACAATACCGCAAGGTCGGCTTCAGGGTAAGGAGCTTCCTCGTTCGTTTCAGTGATCTCATGGACTGTTATCTTTGCGACTATTATCAATATCGTATACATGTATATATAAATACGGTAGGTTATGTAAATCGCGCTAATTTTTACGAAGGTTGCCTTGAGACCTCGCGAAAAGCTGTTGCGACCTCGTGTTTATCATTGACTTGATATCGTGATATGCGCAGTAATTTTGTGATGATATTCATTTGTTACTTACATTACCGCCTTCTTCTTGTCCACCTCGCGCTCTGTGATATTTTTTTTTTGTTTTTTTTTTTAATCTGTCAAATTCATGACGCTTTGTGACTAGATTTAGACTCGGTTATGTCTTGGAAAAAACTTTACGCAAGTAAGTGGAAGTTTAGTTATATTTCATATTAAAATATGTATTTTTAAATTAATTTATTTTTGAGAATATTCTTAATGGCATTATTGTAGCAGGTTAGGTTATGTAGGTTTTTATTGAAATACTATAATATGTATCTGATGAGAATAAATGTATAATTAAACATGTGACATGTGCTATTTTAGCTAATCAATAAATAAAATGTGAACATTCTTAACTTATAAAGCGAACAGTGTATACAAATAGGAAATAAATACTATTCAAAGTTTTAATTACAAGAACATGTCAAACCCGTCTCAATAGTCAGTTACATAAATTAGCGACGTCAATTAACCGTTTAAAATACTATGTTAATAAAGCAAATTGAATTTATTAGCCTTAATTATTTTATTAATTCAACATAATTCGAATAAATCTAATGGAGCTAACGTGACAAGCGTTACTTATCCGACATAAATGTTATTTATAAACATAAATCAACGAATCTGATATACATCGTATTGGCAGATTTAAATGGATCAATTTTACCTTAATTTTATTCCTTTTCACGTGTCATAAACGTTTAAATACTTCGATATGAAATAAATACAAACGCTACATAATAAATGACTTATTTTCCCTAAAGTTCACTATACGTTAATCTTTTAACAGTCGAAGAAAACCGTATTATGAAATGTTTATAGAAATAAATAACAGTTATAAACACTTACACCGTTTTAGAGGACGCGTTATTTTTGGAGCGGCAACTAATAATAGATGTTACAAATAAACCCAGCTCAGTCATCAGTGATACTCATGGTGTATTATTTCGAAACGAGAAAACAATTTCTGTACTCTTCACTGATTTGAATTTGAATATATTTCTACATATACAATAATAATATAATTGAAATATACTTGAGAAGATACTGGTTAATGTAATTTATTATTCGTCTCATATAATTATATTATTAACGAATAAGAAACTTTACCTATCTGTTTGTTACCTCACATCGCAAGTAAACTGCTGTATGGACCTTCATGAAATTCTACATAAACGTAGCCTTTATAAAGGTTTATACCATGATACCGTATTTACGAAAAAGTACTGGATCCTCTGAGTGATCGAGGAATTTATTGCAGGACATAGAAAATCTTATTCTTCTTAACTTAGCAAATGAACTCACTTGTATTTACTAAAAACTTAAGTATTCAAATACTCCTCGTTAAGCCCACGAGAACAAAATATTTAAATACATTCGACCATACAAATATACATATCATAAACATTAAAATACTATAAACTCTTTAATTGCTTAATGGAGGGCAAGCTTTCAGTTTCACTGAGTAAGTTAAACATAACAAAACTCAAAACCGCAGTAACGGCTTGTTAATAATAAACTTATAAATCAAAGGGCGCCGCTTTACAACGTGTTAACTCTCACCGGCTGGTTGTAAACATACGTTTTATTGTGCCGAAGGGGACTATCTACAATTAGTTACACCAAATTGGTGAGACCCACATTCGTAAACACCCCGACGTAGTTATTGTCCTCATGAAAAAAATGTTTGTTGGGGGTTTAGTCTTATCTACATCTATACTGTGTTGTTGTGCTCCAACAAATCAACGACATTGGACGAATTTAATCAACAAGCGTCCGGTCATACACCTTACATCTTTTCCTTTATTCATACGTATGCATTACTCTGGTATATTTCGAAAAAAATATAAATACTTTTTTATTTTACAATGAATTTTTGCAAGCTGACGAGCTCGGCCACTATATATTTGGTCACTATCGCTCACAGACACTGGCAATGCAATATATATGTACAATTGTATATCCCTTTCACCACATTTCTATAAATTAAATAAACAACGTTTAATTTACCTAAATATATCGCTGAAAGCTTGACAAAGATTTTAAAAGATCACTTATGTAATGAAGTGGCTCATAGAGGGAGAGGCTTCAGGGCAAAGACCTAATCTCATTTAGCATCGAAACTGATTACAGCATAAAACTATAATACGCTTTACTTATATAAGTTAGCGAATAAATGAAAGCCGCTAAGACTCGTGTAGGCAATTCGTATTCCATCAGTGTATGAACTTTGATCTAGAGAATAAACTTATAAATTGCTTTTTTTTTGTATCGTCACATAATGCAACAGAACTTTAGTACTACAATACCATATCAAATTAAAATATACTTTATTCAAGTAGACTCTTACAAGCACTTGTATCGCCACTTCACAATCACAAGATTAAGATTTATTTATAGTCACTTTTAGCTAATAATTGCAACTATTATGTAGCTGCCATTACATCAAACCTCTTTTGAAGTCTTTTACTATTTACACCTGTTAAATATAATTCCAAACTTAAAATTTAAATTAAGATATAAAACTTTCGGTTTGAATATTAATCGTTGCTCTTCTCGATTAACGGATACTTTCTGCTAGCACGGAATTTATAGCCGTTAAATGTTAAAAACATTGACAACCTCATATCGCTGCTAATAACATCAAACTGGTCTTAACTAAGATGTAAATTAGCACCAATTAACTTTTTACGACAGCAACAAAAACACACTAGAGACATTAAAATTCCCGGTTTTGATATACACAAAGGGCGTGAAACAAGAACGTCACATCTCAAAGATACAAAGCGTAACCTCTATTACAAGTAAATGTCAAACTATTTTTAGCGGTAAAATCAATCGTCTTGACACGTGACGACACAAGTCCCGTCAGTTCCCTAAATGATGAAACCGAATGTCCTTGCCCGGACGATGTGAACATTACCTCAATAAAATACGACGCGACGACATCTACCAATAAGTCGTCGTTTAAAATTCGTGGCTCGTCAGGGATTTGGCACTTCAACGCGGACTTTGAATTTATAATACTTTTTATAGTCTTTTTTGGATAAAATTGACACATCACATTAAGCAGCTGCAAAAAATATTGAAAGGACTTGTATGATAAATGTACTCTTATTAAAAAATACTGATGTCCTTATGGTACTATTAATGTATAGCATATTATGGAAAATATAAGAATCTAGCTCAAGGCGGTACACTTGCTCACAGCAAATGATTTAATTTCTCATAAAAGTAATAAAATACAATACTAGACCCATGTATAGCAGCAATGTTAAGTATTCTATCGGATAAATAAAGATGAAAATGTAATTAACTAGTAGGTTAATAATAATTATCTTCGTTTTAACTTAACATACCTACTTGATTTAGAATAAATATCAACAAATTTCATATAAAACAAAACTTCGGGAGTAAATATTCATCAAATGTGTTTAGTTCTCAATATTAAAATGAATATATTACCTCAGGCCATCTTAGTGTTACAACATTTCCGTATAAGATCGCTCGAAAATTTGGTCTTTTTACTATCAAAAATTGTTAGCAAACATAAAAGTTATTGTATAGATATAGGGAGTCAGTCGTTAAATACTTATACTTTAAAAAAATATATGTAATATTTATACTAGATCTATTTTTGTTTTACAATATTCATAATTCGCATAACTAACTGGTTCATGTTACAAAATTACAAAGCCTCTAGATTTCTCTTATCGTTCGATACGAAACAAAATAGGAAATTCTAAAGTAATTCCGGAACTGAACGTGTGTTTATAATGATAAAAATATTTATCTACTAAGTCATCTTGGCGTTAAATTAACAATGTAATAATTTATCATATTAAAGTAATGAGACGATGGTGCACTTTTAAATGTAATTGTTCTTTTGTTTGTATTAAAACGATACTACAATAAAGATTAAACCCAGTATATTTCAACTTTATTAACAAGAAACCGTATAAAGTTATTAAATATCAAAAACACTTTAAGATATTTGTATTAAAACCGCAATTTTCTCTTAATAGTTCAAGTTACTCAGAAATGAGGTGTAATTTTGACAGCGGTCGGTGGCCTTTGTGTCCCCTTAACACAGATAGGCTCAAACTAGAGCACCTCGTGCCTAATGCCTCTAGTCTAAACCAATGTTACTACTATGTATTCTAATATATATTAGTGGTGTTAATAATGCATGGGATTTGTAGGTCCTATACCTATAAATTATTTGGTATAAGTTTTACCAAATTACTAGGCAAAATAAAAAAAAATTGATAAAGAAATGGTTCTTGAAATTAAAAATTATGTATATTTTAAAATAAGCAATGTTATGTATAGTTTTATTAAAATATAACATTATTCAATACAATATGTAAAACAAAGTATTGAAAAATATATCCATATTATAAAAATGCAATAATAACATCATTATTTTTCTTCTGGTATTTACTTGTGTAAACGTTCGCGACCGTGAAAAACATAAAACAATATAATAGTTCCGACTACAATGCGATAAGTAAATTTGCTTACCGAGTAATTTACGTTGGAAAAAAAAGCGGCTCGCCTTAATAAAATATTATAATATTTCGGCTTAATTACAAACATTAAACGTTATGAAAACTCGCGAATTAAGTATTCGCGAAGTAATAAGCGCTTAACAACACATTTACGGAATAGTGACGTAAATATCGGAAATAGATACGTAGTTTTTATTACATAATGTATTTGAACAGAACTAACAAGACAATGGGTTATTTGTTAATTGTATTTTATTATATTTTGTGTTATATTTTTTATCACGTTTTATTTATAATTATTTTTAATTAATCACATTATATTAAGATACCAATGAAAAATCACAAAAATATACTATTTAATCTCATCCTGATTTATATCCAATGTTTGCTTTTCAAACGACTCTCTATTACAAATAACCTTAAATATAAATACGTCGAAGCAGAAGAGACCATTCTCTCGATATCGGTATCTGCAAATGGAAAGTACATGACATATCTTTAAAAAAAGACATATCTGTCTGTCACGCGCATCACGCAAGAACCACTTGATGGATTTTAATTAAAGTTAGCATGGCTTGGCATCCTGGCTCATTATGCAGGATACTTTTTATTACAAGCAACGGCGAATTTCTAAGAATTATAAAACAAAACTGTATCTCCTTAACTTAAGTGCATGACTTAAGCCTCGCCTAAAGAAATACGTAATAATAAAATATAAATATTAGGGAATGAATATAAAATTTTATCAAATAACATCAAATTACATTTAATTAAGTAGGTCCTTAAAAGCATATTGTACAGTTTGAATGTCAATGAGTCAATCCAGAAAAACTCGCGAGAAAATCAGTAAATACTACCTCATAAATCAATTATTTACAATAAAGTTTATCTACAAAAACAATACCACATTTTTTAACTTTTATTTAAATGTGATTATTGAGACATACGACTTGGCTAAGTGTTTTTTTTCGAAATGATTGTTATTTATTAAACAGCAAGCTTAAAAAAGTTCTGCGGTATTGCGTTATAGAGTCAAAAAATATTTTCGAATAAATTCAATATTCATAAATATCAATTCGTGACACGTCGTGATAAATTTTGCGTTGATCTCAAACATATGTACATATATTAGCAATAATTAAACAAATATTTAAAGAAATGTTTTAAAAATAATGAAATGGGAAGCAGGCCTACATGAACATGATTAAAACGAAGAACCTGTTTTAAATTCATACATTTCATACGTCCGTTTCGCACAGCATTTCGAATCAGTTATATCTGCGGACTGCGACTGTTACCGCATAATGAACTGCAAATAGCACAATAGTGTTTACGCTGACAACTTGGATGAAGTGAATATTAGCCTACTTTCGTAGAACTTGGAGGCAGGAAAAATTGTTGATTGAAATAACTGCTCTAGTATAAATACGAGTTTACAGAGCTGGCCTGCTAAACATTTGCAAAACGATTTTAAAATTGTATTACGGTAATTTTATAATTGGAACTGCTTGTGACTATCCTTCAATAGTGTATGTTAACATATAACACCGCTCATACAACTAACAAAACATAATTTTCATTTGCAGTTAAATTGTGATCTGATATAGCTGAGCAGATGTCACTTGAGGATCTTAAACGTAGATCGTTGGTTTAAATTCAGGCAAGCACAAATGTGTTTTCACGTGGTTATTCGAGTTTGTAATATATCTCGTGCTCGCTGGTAACGGAAAACAACGAGAGGAAATTAATCTGCATGTGTCTAATGCAATGCTGACACATGTACAAGCATTCACTGACCCTTACTGGAGCACTTTCGTAGAATAAACTTTATTTATATATTGTTCTTCGTAGTTCAGGAGCTACTATTCACTGTTATTTAAATTTTGTAGCCTTTTAATACCTACCGTTTATTAGTTATTTTTATATACATTTTACTTCTATATATTATTTCTATAAGAACTCACTTTGTAACTCACTTGTGAAACGTTGTGTGTTAAACCGACTTTGAGTGGTGATGATGGTATACATGTCATAATTATGTTATCAGATTGAGACGCTTAAAAGTTATTATATATATATTCTATCGGAAAATTGTCAGTAACGGAGTCTGGGAGTTGGAAGTATGTACACTCCCGTGCCTCGGAAAGCACGTAAAATACGTAAAGTTATCCCGCGCCTAAACTCTTTCTAGTTTAGTTGTCGTCTCATCGGATCATGAGACTACACGATCGTTTTCGCCAATGAGTTTCAAGTATGTTCTTACAGAATAACTCTTATTGTGTATATATATATATATATATTTACTGATATTATAATATTATTTCTTTATAGAAGTACTTATAACTCTATATATTTTTATTATTTTTTATTTAATTATAAGAATCAAATTAAAGATTATACAAACGGCGGTAACAATAATGATTTCTATTGATAATCATAATTACTAATAAAACAAGCAGTCTTATCATCGAAATCAATTACAACGAATTATGATAAGAAACTTTAGGTATGGAAGTCAATTAGTTATCATACAATTATTACATATGTAAAAAATTGCATGTTTGTCACACGATCACAGCTGGATACTCGGCAACAAGCCTCTTATTGATTACTTATAATTTTTTTACTAAATAGGGCATATAATACGGTTTACTTTATATGGTCGGTTATAATTCATTAGAAAAATTATTAGAATTTTAATAATACATAATCATTAATAAACATAATCAAATAAATAAACATTTAATGGATAATGAAAAACAATACCCTATTCAGTTATTAATTGTTAAACAATGAATAAAACCAATGCAGCGAGTTGTGGACGTCAATAAATCTTCGTAACCTACTAAAATATAATCGCAAAATATCATAACGTTAAAAGTTATCCATTACAACAAATGCTAACTCATTTCAATAAACATTTTATACAGTTCGTAAACAAGCGATGAAATCGGCTGAACAAACCAAAGACTCTATGTAAATAAAAGGGTCACAAAGCATCAAGTCCTATTTCCATGTGATGTGTAGGTATAATTCAGTGGGGCGATCACTCAAACGTCTGGTTTGCGATGTAGGACAGGCCGGCGCCTCGGGATCTCATTGCGTGAAGTCGCGACTGACCGACGCTAGATATACGGAATTTGCTTTGTATGTATTCGGAATACTTTTTAGAAGTTTCTATTTAACTTTATTTCAAGGTGTTTTGACGGTATGACTAAAAATATGTAAACAATCACAATAAACAAATGAAAGGATATAAGATTATACCAAAGTATAAATCGAAACTGAAATTTAAAAATGTTTGGATATTCTGTTACGTAGTTAGTGAATCGACTAACTCCCCAACGCACGTGTAATACTAGCCGTTACTCACTGGGTCCCCGAAGCGGAAAAAAGTATCCTTTTTCCTATTCTATGACGTAATCGACCTTCATGCCAAATTTAATTTCGTTCAGAAACTATACTAAAGATAAGTACAACAATATTCATCATAAGACTATCTTTAAGTTGCATCGTGAAAAGCGTGAAGAATATTCCATAACACTTTCCAAGACTCCTAAACGTCTGAATCAAGTTCTAAATCCATACATAACTGAGTTATTCATAGCTCAATCGCGTAGCACCGAAAATGCTTCCGTATTGCCAATATTTTTCCTTTTCCGCTTACGGCTTGTAGGAATAAACGGTGAACTCGAACAATTCCCAGCGCTTTTCCGTACGTTTAATTTAACCATCTTTGAATCCCTGAATGTCCAATTTTCGATACATATTTGAAAACGTTGTTAACAGTTTTTTTTATGGACATTAAATCAAGATATACACTAACAATAAAAAATTGTATGTGTTTTTATACAGACAAACGTACTTTGTTATAGTATGACAGGGGCGATGTTTTGATGATTTTAACAAACTTTAAAAAAAAACAAAATCAAATAAACCCGATCTGAGCGGTATTTGGGTAAAACCTTATAACCTGTATATAAAATTCAAAGAGAAGCATTTCACATTTTTTTTCCATATAATTGCTAGAGTGAGGAACAATATATTTTTAAGATTAAACAAAAGCATACCGAGAAATATTGAAAAAATAATCTGAACTATCTTATAGACTATTCGAAAATGAGGCCATGATTCTTGGCACACAGAGTGTCGATTGAGTGATAATCGATTCGTGATTGTTTTATGAATCACACTCCGAAGCTGCTACTTGAGTTAAAACAAAAATGAAAAATACAACACACACTGAATACCATCTTACAATACGAAACATTTTTAAGACGCGAAATCTCTGATTAAAGTGTTAATTAGGTGTCGGCCACGTTGAATAAATTATACTTAGTTATTGATAAACTTTATTTTCATTCGAAAGAGATATTATTAAAAATAAATACCTTAAGAAAATCATCCTTATAGACTTTATGTTTATGATATTACGAAACATCTATTTTAGATGTTTCAGAATACATAATCAAAGTTTCCAAAAGAGCCTTGAATATTTATCATTTGTTGAACAAAACTAAACAAATTATTCATAGTCTTCCAATTATGTAATGAAAGTTCATTTTTGAAATAAGCGAATACATTTTAAATCCTAAAAATACAAACAGTTCACAAAAGATAAAAATGGTCACGACCAGGCGAGGCGGGTTGATATTTTATGTCCTTTTATAGCATAATAAGAATTAGCTAAGTTCTTCACATTTAAATCGCAAAAGTTTCATATCAAAGCACACACAATCACAAACATCACAACGATGTAAACATATATCTACAATCCACGCGTGACGTGTTGACGTAGTTAACTATGTCTCATTAAAATATATTTAACAATAAAACATACGAACTGTATTATTTTAAGTTGGTTCTTTAGGTTCGATATTGAAACTAATATATACGCTTGACCTTGACGTTTGACAAAACAAAAACAAATAACTACATTTTTAAAATATAAAAATACCCATTCCACAATACACGAAAGTCAATTTGCACGAACAGATTTGAACGATCTTATATCCGTTATTTTGATTTGAGCATTTTCCGCTGTTTATGTTCTCGTCAGTGGCTAAACTGAATACTGATACACACTACGGTCTAACATTGATTTAATAATATGTATACATATGTATTTACATATAAAACTATAGGCAATAGTAATAATATCAAGCGATCTCTTCCGTTCTTTTCATTAAAGTTTTAATTGGAACGCAAAGTGTATAAAAGTAATCTCTCTTATATTCATATGTCTATGTATTTACTGTTATGTTGGTAGTAAAGCTTTAAAATAAATCATAATAAGTTAATAAAATAACTACAACAATTTACATAAATAAGTGAAAATACATACAGACCAATTGTTCAACAAAAACTTTCATATAAAAAGTAAGCGGTGCGTCACGATTAAAACATTCTCATTTTCTATCTCTTTCTGTTTTGAAACATTTAAGTAAAAATCGCGTAGTCAGTGCAACTTGTAGTCTATCTGGGGGCCAACCCTCGACAATTCAAGGTCACAAGGGTGCGCACAAACCAATCCGCTTTATTTATGAATGCCATTTTAAATTGCATCCATTTTAATGTATATTTACCGTGTGAAATTAAATGTCCATCGTTTGCTTACAAAGTTTTAACAATATTGTTAGCGTGTAAAAACTTCATTAGACAAACGACATACTTAGTTTTTAATTGACTATAATTATTTTTTACCTGATTTATAAATATAAAGTATAATAAAATCAAATCAAAATGAACCGCATCCACTTTTACAATTTTAAAATCCAATTTCGTTGTAGCATCGGTGAATTGAAAGATTAATTTTTGAAAACAAGCGAGTATTGTAGCAATGTTAGCGCGCTTTACAAAACGCTCTCATTATAAAATGTATTTATGATTTCTCTCTTCATGATGTTTATGTCCTCCTGACCGGAGACTTAGATTATACCAGACATATTATAGTGCTCATGTTTGCAAGCACTCTTTATTCCCTTAATCTCAGATAAATCCAAAAGGACAGAAGTCGCGGTGCAAGCGCAGAACTCTTTCCTTGTCTAAGCTTAAATACTGCCAACTTTCAACTACTGGGTACTGAGAATTCATTAAGAGAAAAATCCAATAACTTTTTACTGGTCAAACTGAATCAGGACCTCGGGATTTGCGATCTGATAAACTAACCAAAGTCAAAGAGGATTGCTTCTTATAGTACATTTATTCATTAAATAATCTCTTACATACGCTGTTTTGAATATTTAAATAAAGCGCTCTATTAAGATAACTTAAAATCTAAATTTAAAAATGATGTCAAATGATAAATAAACAAATGATATAAGAAAAATCATCGATTCAAAATCTAATCACAATTATTCAAGATCAGATCAAAGTATGGCTACACGTAGTACTGTATAGTTGTTTCGCTTCAACGAACGACTTTTATTAGCGTTTTCCGCGAAACGCGATCATTTCATTGTTTTTACGAGCCGTGCCGATTTATGTTATCAGCTTACATGTGCGAACTGAATTTGTTGATTATTCCGACTTTTTGCTTACGTTTCACTTTACTATATTGACATAGGAGCTATTTTTGTGTTAATTGTTTTAACGCTGTGCTAAAGTTCGGATTTTATTTAATATTAATTGCCTTTTCAGTCGGTTTTCGTAATTGTATTTGAATAAATCATTTTAAATAAATTGTTTCCTTGTTATAAATTAATATTAATTTTGATTTGATTAAAGGAACGAAAGGGATTCGATATAAGGGATACTATATTATACATATATTTTCATTTCTTTAGGAGCAATAAAAATCAATCTATGGTCTAATTTTTATAAGCTCTAATATTTTTCATCTTATTGTTTTTTTTAATTGAAATAAAATAATTTATAGTAGTTTCCTAGCTGTTTTTTATTATTATTATTGTTGTTTTAATTAAGAGTGATGTGTAAGCACTTTGCTGAAACATGCATCCAACTTTAATAGAAAGGGTAACGCACGCGAGCACCGCAAAAAGCCGCGAAATAAAAAAAAAACGTGAACATTCGTCGTGTCTAACTAATCTGGGGACAACGACCTCTCAAATACGATCTTTGACTCTAGCATTCTTGAATGCAAAAAATAAACATGGATTTCCATTCAAAATGGCGCGAAATTACGTCATTCAGAAACAGCCATCTATTAATGGCGACAATACAGAGCTTAAAATATATTTCAGTCATTATAAATTTTCATACAGTTGGCATGGATACTATCAGGTTTAATGAATATTATGTCTCTAAAATAGATACTATTACAAATACAATAATTCATAATAATCAGACAACAAATATTAATAATTCATTATATTGACGCGTAAAGCGATCTTACCAGCCTGGAACATTAACATTACATTATTGATCAGCTTACTTAGCTATGCCTGAAACTTATCAAGCTATACAAACTATAAATTATAAATTTTCCTTTATACTGTATTTCTTAATTTATACTATAAATAGATACAATTTTGTAAATTTCCGTCACCCAAAATTAAACCTTACCAAAAATATACCATATAATTAATTTTTATTAAGTGCATTTCATGTTTTTTTTCTCTTTACAGTAATATTTTTCGAATATTTTAAATTTTCACCAATATTCTTCATGCCAATGTTTTTAAGCAAAATAATAATACTTTATAATGACAAGATTAGATATTTAAATCTTATGTTTTTAAACACGCATAATTAAAGCAATGATTTATTTTGTTATTCCTTAACATAGTACAACTTACTTTAATATTAAAAAATTAAGTCATTATATTATTCTGTAAATGGATAATTATGTAATATTTTAGTTCAAATAAAATTACGGTAAGTATATTTATCTTACGTTTAATAATACTTATTAAGGCGTTTCCATGAATAACATTATCACAGCTCATTCAGCGCTGTGTAAGAGAATCATTATTTCGTTTACGTCATCTCTGAGGTCAATGACTTTGACCAAACCCGGAATATTTCCGCCATTGCAATTTATCAAACTATTATTTTAATAACAAATTAGTTGGAAAAAACCTGCAATAACTATTTATGAACTGTTCAATAATAATTAATAAAAACTTATTTCACTTGTATTTATTAAGAGCCTACCTTATATGCGTTGTTTAGTTATATTATTTCTCTCTTTCTGTCATCATTGATTTTATTTTAGAAAAAAGAAGACGTTATTGGCCAACTAATCGGCCAGTTAAAACGTATTAACAACATTTATTGGTAAAGCTTATATATACTTGTATTTTTATTATATATAAATAAAACACAACAATATTTGCAAGTAAATATGAGTTTAAATTTAACTTCAAATATCTCGTTTTCAGATATGTCTGCACCAGCAATCTTGCCATCATTCTTATCGTTCCTTTTTACGAATTTGTTGTTTAAACGAAATACCACAGGATCTAATGCGCAATTCTTATTTCAAATTTATTGCTCTTTACAGTATTACAAATGTTCCGTTACATACAGACTGTCTTGACGGTGAATAATGTTCCGTGTTGCCAGAACAATAAGGACTAAAAGCAAAAAATACAACACGTTTAACTCACAGTACCTTCTTCCTCATACAGCAGCTAATAAAAATTGTAGAATGCTTCATTGACTATTCAAGCATTTAATGTCTAATCACCTTGTAAGGAACATTTTAGTGGCGGCAAAAATGGTATATACCATACAGCGTGGGGTTATCGATGAAATATTATCTGTGAAGCTTAATTTATTGTTTAAAAAATACACCTTATAACAAAATTTTAATATTCTTATAATATATATTTTCTTTTTCAAGTTCTATCGTGTAAATTATTTATAATTTTCTGCGTAATATACGACAAGGTATATTTTTTGAAATAACAAATATATCATGTACCACTTAATTTTGGATACAACTGCTTCTCTCTATAAGAAATAAACAGAACTCAATTAAACATCTATGTCAGAACTAGTTATGTAAATTGCATAGACAAATAAATACGATTAAATTTGCCATAGAGATCGGTTAAGATAAACCATAAAATACTTACGAACCACGACGATAGGATATTTTCATTAACCAGCGTCTATTATATAAAAATTTAATAAGAATAGTTTACGTCTGCTAATGCATTTTGTACGGTTTAATATTATTTTTAGTTTAATGCTCTCTCGTCCCCATCTAAAACAAGTGTAATTATTCCCTATACTTTAGTTTGACACATAATTATTAAACAAGAATAATATTGACAGAGTTAATAGCATATAGACGGTGGTTAGAAGGGGACCGTGTAACAAGTGGTTATGCCACTTTAGTTGTTTCACGCTTGTTGTGCTAATACGGGCTATAACTTAAATATGTTTCATATAAATTCAAAACCATTACCTTCCCCTTTCGACGCAGTCGCTTCCGACTGTTCATCATTATAACCTAAATTATAAACTAATTGAAATTTGGAATAAACTAAATATTGCTGGCGCTGAAGTTTCTATTGAATAGAGGTATCATTTTAAATTGATAAATGTTACTTTAAATAGTGTATTGTTTTGATATTACATTCGTTTTTAAGTTAAGTAATATTTTTATCTATATAAACAGTATGTAGCAAGTTCGATGCTCCATTTATAGATCGTTTAAATACAAATGAAATGCAGCAGATATCGTATGCATTTTTTCAAACGTCGACATAAAAAAATTGTCAGTCTAGACAGCGGTATTCATGTTACATTCGGCGCCTAGCAACGTTTTGTTATTTTCACTCAACATTCGTGATTAAAAAGAAAGTTCTTTCATTCACACAGCCCAAAACAGCATAAGCAGCCAGCGCCATTTTAAAGTTCTGTTTACTGTTTAAATGTAAATTCTAATCCATTCCAAATAAGGATGCGCCACCATAAAAACCTTTGAAAACAAGTGTTCTATACTAATACTATTTTTACTTCGCTAATAATAATTGAAATATGACGATCTCTTTCCTAATAACAAACGATACTGTGTATTCAAATTCTCAAATGAAGATTTGAACTAATATTTATTTTCTTAATTTTCTGCAATGTTCTAATTAAGGAGACGTTATGGCAATAGCTGCGATTGCGGAAGCTATCATTATACGTTACGTGAATTAGCAGCGTTTCTTGCGACGTTTATTTGTTAGAAGAAAAGTTACATAATTCATCATCATTTCTTTTGCCTTTATATTCCCGCCACATGACAGTCGCAACTGGCGATTGCGATTGTTTTCACGGTCAAACAATAGGTAGTGTGAAGGAACTCGCAGATACAAATTCAAATGCGATTTGATTGCGGTTACGCATATTCGATTTCCTAACTTGTAACTAAATTAATTCGAAATACCTTTATTTAACGCGATTGCATCGAATTTATACATTAATTTCATGAATATCGGAAGCTGATACGGAATTCGATTTATGGAAGATATGTTTTAATTTATACTAATATTCGAAACTAAAGATCCAAAACTAGATATTTCATTTAATAAAAACAATATAAACTAAAACTTCTAAATTAAAATTCAAAATTATATCCAGGTAAATATGTAACTGTAAAATAACTTTATATGTCGAATCATAAATAAGAGATCTGTTTTTGGATGAAATTAACATGAACAGGTATTATTAAATTTCAATAAAAAAAATAGGAGCGATAAAATTATAGTAAGCAGTGTTGAATAAATCTATACATATAATAAAATGTCTGTTTTGTAATATTAAAATGATCGCTTTTTACTACACTATTACACTGCTTATTACAGACAGACAGACAAAAATTGATATAAATGCAAATGCATTTTTATCAATTTTTGTCTGTCTGTTTGTTCCGGCTAATCTCTGGTACGGCTGGACCGATTTTGAAGGGACTTTCTCTGGTAGATAGCTGATGTAATTAAGAGTAACTTAGGCTAAAACTATAACTTTTTGTTAAATTCAAACGCGCACAAATTCGCGGACACAAATATTGCATCAATAAAATAAAATAAATGCTTAAATATTATCAAATATTAAATAAGTTGGAACAGATTCGTAGATAAAGTTCAATCGATTCGGTCTTAGATCGATTTAAATCTCAGGTTATTGATATAATATTAATTTCGAATGGGTCAGCTCAATAAAATAGAAATTGATTTAGATCTTTTGACTTTTGTAAATATTCTACCAGTGAGAAGCTAGGCAGAATTTATTTTACGTGATGAAATTGAATGACAACGAATGAATGTGTCAACTTCGAGCTTCGAATATAACCGACCGAATGATTTCTGTTACGTAATAGGTGAAAGTGCTTGTACAATGGATTTTTACGATTCGTTCCAGTATTATCTACTTCGGTGGTCCAAACATTAAGTTACCACAGAAAGTACCGTTACAAATTTGCGTTTCGAAAATAATACTTGGGCTCCGGTTATTTTCTCGAAAATATTAGTCTCGCTGCTACCACTACTTCCAAACATAGTCTATATCATTTATATTTTTTAAATCTGTATATTAAAATATCTTTATTCAACATTTGTATTATTTTTCCATGCCTTAAGTGAATAAATTTACTAATAAGCAATTTAACGCAAATAATTCATTATAAAATGAATCTTATGATTTCACAATGTATTGAACTGAAAAGTTAGTTTAAGGGGATATCTTCGTTCGCTAAGACCTATTTATTATATCATACACGACCGCCTGCGGGTTCTACGTTTGTAGATAGATCAAGTTTCTTGAACTTTCTAAACAATGAAATAACATGTCGCCACTAACTTCTATTTCTAAAGTTATACGAAATTTCATTTGGTTTAAATTTTCTATAAATATACATAAATAGCGCCATTTGTGTGCAAAAAAAGTTCCAAGTTACATTTAAAGGACTAATTAACTGTCGTCTTTCTCAATCTCTTGAAATTAAACTTCATACAATTTATATAAAAAAAACCTATTTGCGTAAATATAATAAAACATATTGCAAATTTAATTCTGAAATCTAGAGCTTGTGAAGTAGATCTCTGCTATTATTACTAGCAGCGGTCACTTAGATCATGATAGTGCACTTTTTGCGCAGTGTAGCTACTAGTCTAATAGCTTGCTCGTGTCTATAATAATTGAATGGTTAGTTGGAACTAGTTGCAGATGTTTGTTTACCGATTACGAGGTAATAATGTATGCGACTTTCATTCATGTATGATAGATTTATTATTAGTAACGTTATTTGCGCCTATAAGTGATTATTTGCGGGCTATTTTTATTCGTGCGCAGTTTGCGGTAAACTTAATAGCATACTCCGGGTTGCAAGTTAAACGATTACAAACACCAGTCTATGGTAATGCTTATAATCTTACTATGCAAATGTAGTTTTTAGATTTTAATATTAAATAATTTTTGTGCTTTTTTTTTAAATTAATTGCCGAAGATTCTAGTCTATTCTAGTCGATTTTCAACATCTATATCGATACTTCCTTCGTGTTTTCTTTTATATTATTTGTTCTGTACTCAGCGATCATTCGTTGAATATTAACATGGCTATTGATGTATGTTTTACATATAGCTTATTATTCAGTGTACTCTATTCATGAAAGCGATTATCTGGCTTGTTTGATTTGTGCGCAGGTTGCGGCAAGCCTACGTGTTGCTAATTGAACGGTTAACCTTAACCGGTCTCACTGTTTGTTAACCGATTACGCGGCGAATTATCGGTTGTGGTTTTTATCTAGCTTATATTTATTTATTTTCTTCGCGGTTCTCACTTGAAAGCTTATATTGATTTATGCGGAGTTGTATGGCATACCGCGTCGGGCATACGAGTATCTATCGTGCTTACGAAACTTTTTATAACTAATTTAACATCTTTTTATTATTATTCTTTTACTTGTTCATAAATAATTGTTAACATTAAGGCCTTAATTATATCACGACCGCGTAAATGAAAGGGAATGTGACAAGAATGCTAACATATTTTATTTAATTTATATATTTTTATAAATGGGTAAGTATGGTATGATATAAAGGTGCTATAAAGATATTTATTTTATCCACGGGAGGCTCTTAATACTCTAACTACATATATAAATGTATTCTCATATAATACCGCAATTTTATTAAGTGTCATTTTTTAATTTTATACGAAGCAGAGTACATAACGAAAATTATCAGTAAGAAACTAAGTCCTCTTAAATGATTGTACGTTTTAACCTCTACATTTGATAACTTTAAAGTGTTTGAAAGTTCGTAAAACTTGAGAATGCATATAAACCGAAATACCGGAGAACAAACTAAGAAAAGTTTGCACTTTATAATAATACTACCTGAGATCAGCGACTCCGCTCGTGCTTCTTTTGATATATGGTAAAACAGACAATTTAATGTCTTTAAAAAATATCAAGGCTATATGTATGTAATTTTTTAAAGATCTTTGAAGCGGTTTAATCTTGATTTGATCATTAGTATAAATGAAATTTATCTACCATCAAAATTGTCAACATTACAAAATATTTTAAAATAATGCTAGGATGTTTATTTGAACTTAGGTTAAGCTGGTAGTAACGTAAATAGTCTTTTTGCTATTTGCAAAATGTTAAATTATTTTTGATTTTAAAATTATTGCCAACAACAAAAATAAAGAATTAAAATATATAAATAACACCATAAGAAAATTTAACGCAGTCTGATTGAAACGGCATCGTTTATTCAATCGAATTTTCAACTTATTCTATAACAAGGTTACTTAATTCATAATCTCTGCTATTATTAACAGCCAATATGTTTTATAGTATAACATTATATTCAATAACAAACAATAGCCATTTCTGTTTACCTTATATTAAAACGAACGATGTTTAAAAATATAGAATACAAAACTCACGGAACGACATTCTCTTCGTGCGAAATAAATGACTAGCAAAAAATTTTATCCAAGATACTACCATTGACCTAGAGCACGTCAGTGGGACACAATAAAACGTAGCCACGAAGATATCGCCGCAATCGATCCTGTAACGTACAATAAAACCGGTAAATAAATAAGTACAAAAAGCTGCTTCAAAAACCGCCCTTAAGACGTCGAGCAGCTGCGACACTGACTCAAGGCAAACCACCCGCTTCTTTTAGGCCGTCTTTTGCAACTCAAATGCACTTTTTTTTCTTCATTTCTTTACACCGGCTAGAGCCACGGTAGCGATATACAAGTGAAAAGGTAGTCTTTTTATTGGTATTTGTATTTATGAGCTGGAAAAGGCTAAGTTATGGCCTATGAGCGCCACATGAATCGGTACATAAGTTAGCGGCTGCTATTAATTTGTAACATTGGCATAATTAAGTGCATTCGCTGCGAAACGTAACGTTAAAATAATAGGCCATGATGGTTTTCTGGGAAATTAATTTATTTGTTCAGTTTTTATAAACATTTAATCATGACGTGTTTATGATAAAGATATTTTGTGAACATGTCATATTTGCACCTGTTATAGGGAACGATTTTATACGTTTGTGTTATTTAAGGCGTATACTTGCTATTCCTAATCTCATTGCCGTTACGCATGATTTGTTATTTAAAATAAATTTTATTTTATAATTTTTAACATTATAAAAACTTTATTCCTATTTGAATTCCTTAGTTTTTATACAGATTTCAGTTATTATTGTAAAAATATGAAACATATTTCCCAATTTGATTCAAATAATACTTGTCAAAATACAGACTGTTCAACAATTTCCATTTGCCTTTTTATAGTTGAAAGTTCATCTAATCACCTATCATATCTATTGAATAATATTATAGCGTAAACATTTACATTAATTTTATATGTGGATATATACTTTAGTATAAATTTTGAGGGCTATAAATAAGCTAAATAAATAACAATAATTTTTTTTTTTTGTAGCATTTTATGAACTTATTTACCGGTACTGTATTCGGTATGATAATTCGTAGATTGATAATTATAATTTATGTGCCTACAACAATCTTATAAACTTTAAATGTATTATTATTAAATGAAATACAATATTTGTTTCAAAGTTAAACATTAAAAACAATTATGTAGCTGATATCTTTGTCGTAAAAATACGAGACCAAGTAATAGAGAAAGCTTACAAACAATAAACATAAGTTACCTTAAGTATCTAACGGTATAGGTCCTATAGTCGGCAACGTCGTTCGGGGAGAAAATGAATTTAACGAACTTGATGGAACTGGTTAACTTGTTAATAGGAATATTAAATGAAACGATGAGGACATATACATATATAAAATACAATTGAAAAATGAACAATAAATGAATATTAACCTATTAATCAAACATCCGTTTAAAAAAACACAGAAAATAAACAGGAAAAATGATGCTATAATACGTTATATTTTTATATAGAAATGATCTACGCTGCACTTAGAAAAGAATTCTATGGTCGCTTGTGTAAATATAATGGAAACAACTGGAATAACCTCGCTTATTGACTGTACAAACCAACGCACAAAATAAAGCTCGAATAGTTTAGTCCCTTTATCGGATCGGTCGCGAGAACGTCGCGCGGCATGTCGTCACAATTAGCTGTCCCTTACACTTAAATTTATCTTAACTGCGCTACGTGCGTGTATTGCTTTCGAGTTAAGGTATTATCTATACGTTAATAATGCTTTAATAAGAAAGTTGAAATTCAGGTATTAGTATACTTTAAAACATTACCCTTAACTGGGTAACATTCAAGAATGTATCCGTTAAAATGTTGTTGATTGGTTAGCAGTACGCCTTAATTGTGCCTCGATATTGTTTTCACTTCAAATATGATATGTGTTGCCTTAGTTAGCACTTAACACACCAAATCTGGATGTTATTCAAAATTATGGTTACATACAAACCAAATGTTTAATTTTTAACTACAGTATAATTCAACTTTACTGTATTTAACATAAAGTTGCATATCTAATGTGTCTTTAAATAGTTTACCTTTTGAACTTAAAGATTTATTATAGCAACTGACCTTTTTTAAAACGTACATAAATTGTGGATAAATCTAGTTGGACTAAATACATAGTAATGAACTTTGTACATATAAAATTATATGTTAAACTTTTATACGGTCTTTGGTTAACGTGCGTGAAATGTCATATATGAATCGAACATGATGTAGCAAGACGTACGATAAAACAGTTTTAAAACTTATGTAACTGCCAAGCACAAAGTTCTATCGGTTTTTAATAATTTTTTTAAGCATTTTTAAAATATTAATAAATATAATCTTAAACTTTAATAAAAACATGCTATTTACATTACTTTAACAAATTAGCTAAAAATTAAATACATCATGAATGAAGTAAATGTGAGTTTATGAATGCAAATAACTTTTTTAAGTGAATATAATAAGCGGTAGACAAATATATTCTCAAATTACAAGTTACGCCGTTCTTATTTTGCGTATATTTACTAAATTTATATATCTTTTAAAAAAGAGTACCTATTTTTTTTACGCTAATACAAACACTCAACATTTTACAACCATAGATCATAACAAGAAAATTAGATATTTGTAACAACCCAAGCTACTTACCGTTGCGTACTTAAGTAGGTCTTTTGTCAATATTTTTTTATATCCATTGCAAAAACTAAACTTAAAAAAAAACTTTCACAGACTACAAATTGTATCTATTGCAAGAATAGCGTTTTTTTTATTGTCTTTGTCACGCATTACGATTTTACGAAGGAAAATAGATGGGTCACAATTCAAATTTTTATTAAAAAATATTCATTGTTTAGTAATTTTTCTATTCATATTTTATGTGTTTAATAAGCGGAATTTTTTATACGATAATTTGCGTATTCGAAAATGTTAACAACCGCTAAATTACCCCCCGCAAGTGGCAAACGTATCATTATTAGAATGAAACAATCAACTAACGATCAGGGGTTCGCCTCTGAAAGGTTTATTAATAATTAATTATAGCATTCCATAAATCAGTAAAAAACATTGTCTTTTTCACTTTTATATTATTATTAGTTTCCGCCTGGGGGTGTGTCAACGTTTCATGAAGATCGCTTGAGTAGTTACGGCGGGAAAGCGTTAAAAACATACATAACTTAATTTCGTATTTATAACATTACTTAGCAATAAAAAATAATTGCTCATATGCTATTAAAAGTTGTTGAAAAGGATTTAGTAATAGCTTATTAACGACCCGTAGACGAAGGCTTTTCCATGAAAGAAGTTTTAAAGCGTGACCCGCTACAGTGCTCTACTTTGCAGCGTATATGAAAGAAGCTTTAGAATATCCTTGATGAGAAAATTCAAAGAGTTTTTTCTTACTTTGTACAGATGAGTTAAATATTTAAATTTTCTAATTGAGTTTTGGAAGTATAAATGATCCTAAGCTCCTAAGTCTCGTACATCTCAGTAATTAAAATAAATATCACTTTCACATTTAGAAATAGCTGACTTTGCCAAACCTTATACATTGAGTGGCCGTTTTTAAATCAATATAAGATCCAAAAACATACATTAAATGTGAAAACTTTTGACGCACTCTTATCAACATCATTTATTTTATTATTCTGTTGCAATAATGTTATCGGAACATTTTCCATGATAAAGAGGTCACGTATCAACCGGATGTGGAATACCACAGCAATTACGAATTTCGATTAAAGGAATCATATATTCTAAATACTTAATAAAATCAATATATATTCATTTAGGAAGCAATAAAAATTTGTATTGTTAATTTTTAAGTAGAACCAATTAATTAAATGTGGAGCTTATTATTAATTCCGAATATGACTTCCACCGCAAATAAACCGTTAAGTAACTAGTCTTCATAAATAATTTCGGGGCATAAACGTATTCATTATTTACAAATAAATTAATCCTGTAAGTATTAAACGACAAATTATGATATTAATTGAATTATAACACTGTTGTATTTATTTTATTAAGTAAAAAACAAAATTATTTGTTTGTTATAAAAGTGTAGACTATGTCCCAGGAAGTGCGCGTTGACCTTGCGGAGTCGGAAACATGATGTTATGAGTTTATATTTACTTCTTGTTACTAGAATATTTGTAACTGTTTCTAATAAATTGATCGATGTTATTGAAGATATAAATAACATTGTTATGGATTTGACGCAAAATTCACTCCTGTTGGATCAACGCGATTTGATGAGTTTATTTGTTATTTATGAGTTCACTTATTATTATTTTTGAATAAGGAATTGTTATTCAGTTAATACACTCATTCGCTCAAACACTTATAAACAGTACTATATTTTTCAATATTTAAATAAATAAAAAAGCTTCACATTCATACATGAAATATATTAGTATGTTCGTGTTTGAATTTGGTTGTCTGGTTGGGGACATTTATTGTTATTTGTTTTTTAGTCGTCCCAATGTGGTAATATTCGAAAATAAATAATTTATCCAACTGACTTCTTTCTTTACAAAAACGCTGAAGGCCTGTTAGTTTAATTAGTCCTTGAAGCGTTGTTTACATTTTGACCACCATACGGTGTTCCTTATAGAACGTTCGTTGCGTCTAACGGATGTGGGATACCGCATCCGACATCGTCACACTAAAAACTTTTTGAAATTTGTTTTTTTTTTATTTAACTAAACAGACCATGGATATGATTATTGATGTACACAGTATTTGCGCAAACTGTTATAAATAATATTATAGTACTTATCATCTGAAAATCAGCTTTATGACAGTTTTTATTTTCATTACGTAAAAAATATCAAGATAATGTTGCATTAATATTAATTTCTGCTATGTTTAAATTTTTAAAGTAACTGGCGAAGTTAGCTTAAAATCGATTGCAAAATTTATACTGAGTTGACAAACAAACAGCCGCGAAAGCGAGATAAAATCTAATGTAAATATTTCTTTGATATATAACACATCATCTACATATGTAATAATAAAGCAACAATTAAATTAAACAAACAAATTTATTAATTGATATTAATGAAAATACATAAGAAATGGGACTAAAATTATGCCGCGTATATTATCATACATATTATAATTTATTTTCCCTATAGTCAGGGACCGACCGAGATGTTCCAATGAATGTATCTTAAATGTTTACGTACATTTGACCCAAACATGTAACAATCTAATCTTTGACAATCTGAATCAACACTAAAACTAAAATCGTTATAGGTATTATAATATCAATTGAGGCGTAAATGTATTCATTAATATTCATGAATACATACATTATCTTGGCATATTTACTGAATGGGGCAATTAATAAATATCGATGCAGTCCATGTTTACTTAAATCTGACATAACAAGGAAAACCAATCAATATGATGATGTCAAGTAACCGCAAAACATTCAGCGTGCTCACTTTGACACAAGGCTCATATTGTGTATAGAATTTCAGAGAAGTTACTCTTTGTGATCTGAACGTGAATAATATGTTTTTTTAACACTAATGTTAATATTTACATGTTTAATGTAGGAGGGTAATGTAATAAAGTTTATCTAAAGGTATTAGAAGCTTGTACTATTTGAGTAGCGTATACGTGTGCTTACCAAAATAACATACAATTAAATTGCTTGTACAACAATAAACATTGGATTTGTGTTTGTATGACATGCGCACTGAATATAAGATGGGTCGGTAGGTAACTAGCCTACCTAGTTGCATGGAACATGGTGAATTGTAACTCTAGATAAAGCTATTTGTACACCATGCTAGTTTAAAAACCTCGAGTCTCGAGTTTAAAAACCTAGACCTCGGTCCGGCTCGTCTAGGTCTAAACCATCTACTCATCGGTTTTATACCACCAAACAGCAATACTTTATATTACGGTGCTCTGATTTGAGTGAACTAGTACAAAAGACATATCACCTAAAATCCCACAAGTACAGCAGGGCCGATACAAGACTTAATCAAGGTATAAGAAATTGTCAACATAATCCTATTGTGAATTTGTGACCACTTAATATTAGATGGCCTACTGAGTCGCCTGACTGCTTAGATACACTAGAAGTAACTAAATTAGTTGTTAATCTCCCTATTGTTCATAAATAAGATACAAACATAAAATCTAGTTTCTGTACTAAACTAAGTTAATGAAAGAGTACGTGCAAAGACTTAGGTATCCTAGTAAGGGATCTCTTCCAATTAACCTATGAGTTACTGAGAGGAAAATTAACAAAGAAGGTGCAACAGAAAGCTGAATACAAATTAATGCTAATATATGGATCCTTTTAATAAAACTACATTAATATTTCAACAAATTATTTAATTATTGTCTTCTCTAAAATGGCTACGGGCATTATATATTATAGTCTCTGTGCATTTGTAAAATATTTTTGTGCATCTTGTCCTTCGTTGATTATGTATTAAGACCACGTACGTTTATGCATGTGTAATTGTCATTGGTTGGGTTTATTACGAATATGGAGTGGACATTATATTTCATATAACGAGTGACTGTCAGCATATGCCGGGTCAATTAGCATGAATTAACGCTAGATAGGCTAGCTCCGAGCAATAAATTGCCCTATTGAATAGATAAGGCTAAAGATAACGTATTGAAATGCACGGCGGACTTAACGCTAATTGATTGATTTAGTACACAATATACCTTGCTCTTTAAAAAAGTAATGAGCTTTTAAAAATAGACCATCTTTAATTGGACTTCTGTATTTTTATGCGAGATGATTATCCAATACATGTCGGAAATAGACGTTTTAGCTGAATACAATAGCGAACCGAGATGTTTGAGTGGCTAAAGTATATGAACTGAAGATAATGGATTTAAAGCCAGGAAAGTGCCGTTTAAAATTAATGTGTTTTGTTTATAATTCATCTCTTGCTCAGCGGTGAAGAAAAACATCGTGAGGAAACCTTGATATGTCGGTAAAACCTTCTCGAGAGAACACACCTTTCAATTAAGCTATTGACTTAAAATTACAATTCTCTGAAATAAACCAGCTCTATTAGTGGTGGCAATAAGGTTCATCTATATTTGGGTTCCAATTATGAACTCTCTCACTAACGAGATGGATTCGAAATCTTAATGCTGTAAGAAATGTAAACATCTTATGTGTGCAATATATTTTTATATCAAAAAAGTAACTTTCGTTTGCTTGCTATTCTTCCACCGCGGAGTACGATCTCTGAAATACCTTCTATATATAAATTGGCAAAACAAAACAGTGACTTTTTCCTGCTTGTCAACCGAAGAATAACCGAAACCAGCTTTTGAATGCTTTAATTCGACTTTTAGACGAACACTTGTATAATTAAAACTCCTAAAACACTTATTTTAAATCACAGTATTCTTTAATATTAAATTTTATCAAATTATATATATTTATAATATTAGAAAACTTAATTAATTATTCAAAGTCCAACCGATCTACCATACTTACCGCAATTAGTGCTTACCGCTAGCTCTATGTTTAAATACCTATTAAACAAATACATATAGTTAATTAGTCATACATAAACATAAAATACATATATAATAAAGATGTTAATAAGGACTATTCTTGGGTGAACCGTGTAAAAACAACTTTTTATGATGTTCGTATTGTATGTACCGATTTCTCGGTACTGACGTATACAATATACATCACTGTAGAGTCAAACAAACAGTATAATTTAAATATAATACTTAATTTGAAATGGTCCTCGAATTTTTGTTTTGATATTAAAATAAATAAGATTGAATTGTGTTTTAATTATAGTTAATATTTTGCCGCAGGATATTATCAGCCGGCAGGGCCGCTGATTAAAGAAACCAGCGCAGACGCAGAGCGAGCGCTTGCAAGATATCACCCCCCACCACATTACCATGCCCCCCATCCACCTGTGAGTATTCAACATAACATTTTTATGTTATTACTATATGTATAATAAAATATATTCATTGTTAAATGAAAATATATGAGTATATTTATCACCTAGATATAAAAGTAATGTAATACTGATAATGTGCAAATAGCAGTCGTTATTTTTATTAGCACACACATTACCTTGTCCGTAATTTAACCGTAGACGTAATCTAATTGACAGTCTAAATTCAATATTTGTAATTTTTAAGTATTTGTATTTTTAGAAAATTTGACAATACGTATTAACTTACCAATATATTTTTAATCAGGTACTGCAACAGTACGGGCCTCCGTACTACCCAGCGGAGCTGTGCTACGGGCGGTATTACCGACCGCCAGGCCCCTATCACATGGGACCTCCACAACCTGATGCACAGGTTAAAGCTAAATTCAATTTTGTAACAAATGTATTCTGTTTCTAATGAATTTAACGCTCATTTTGTATGTTATATTATTCCAGATGGTAAGCGTAGCAAGTGAGCCATACCCTCCACCGCAGTATTATGGAACGCCACCATGCTATCAACATTCACCTCAAAGGATACCCTACGTAGGTTAGTGTCTAACGTAATAAAATTAACTTGTCAATATAATGATTTCGTAAACCTCTATGTCGATGTATGGAGCTAATTGAACACCCTTTTTAACGAATAATGCAGCTCATTTACAATATTTAAAGTGACAAATAATTAACTCAATCGCGTCTTCTTTACAGAATACCGAGGATGCCCGTGCCCATTAAACGCGTGTCCAAAAAACGTCCTTATTGGGCCCGCTACTGGTAAAGCCCCTACCGGTGGCGGCCCAGCGGACGTACCTTCAACCCTCGCGCCGCCCGGGGGCGCCTTCCGACCGAAGGTGCGGGCGTGCGTACTCGACTCTGCCGCCGACAATCACGGCAGCGGAAAGGTGAGATATAATAAACCGGCCACTAATCATTTAGCTTTGTGAGATTAAACATAATTAGAAATAAGCTTCCCGTTGGTTTAAAATAGCAAATACGCACATTATTTAAATTAATGAAACAATAAACAAACATTTTTTTCTTATAATATAAATTACGTTATTATATAAATTTATTATAAATATTATAACTGTTAAATAATTAAGTTAAATAAAAATAGGTTTTTTAACAATGCAATATTTAATTAAATATGTTTTTTTAGGATCCACCTTTAGAGCCAGAGCCACCTGAGCCACCTACAGCAGCCGACGCTCCACATCCGTGCCCAGTACCAACCATCGGTGGTGCTTCCCCTAAGCGAGAAATGTACGACGTACGGGACAATCTTCGATTAAACGCTGACATCCCGGGTCCAACTGAAGCTGTAGGACCACCTTCTCCGGCAAGGGGAGCGTGCGCCCCGCAACCACCGCCCGCAGCACCTCGACGAGCTCGACTCGGCAAAGCCATGGCTAGACGTTCACTCGCAGGTGACGACACAGGACTGTTAATTTCGGTTCCACAACAGCCTGCTATTAATCACAATGATGCAGATGATGATGTTCTCGCCATATCACCTCCTATTTGCGTGCCTATTGATCTTTCCTCATCCGACGAAAGATCGACACCGTTGGTTGATGTTAAAAAAGAAAATGAAGGTCCTACCTATGCAACCTCGAGAAAAACAGACACGCAAGCTCTTAGAGAGCACAATTGCACAACAGCCTTAACAGACGCGGTTGACGTTACGGAATCCGCGAAAGCCGTTAAACGGAGATATTCAAAACCAAAGTTGGAAATAGAAATGAAAGACGTACAACTCGAGGACGCTTGTAAAACAAATGGGATCGGGGAGCATGTAAAGTTACAAAAACGGAGAAAAGTTTCTGGTGAACATACACATGTTACACGAACTGAAACTATAACGAAAGAACCAAAAAAGAAATTGAATTGTAATAAAAGAACACCGAAAACATCATCTGGTGACAAGAAAGCACATAAAAGAAAATCAGAATTAGCTCTTACGGAGCCAAAAGCTAAAAAAACTTTACTTGAGGCGGTCAATAATGATGACCCGCGTCTTATGAATATAGCAGCAGTTCCTGATAATGTTTTATGTATGAAACCTAAAACTAAAAGTGCTCTTCTACTCGACAATTTAATAAAGAAAAATAGCATCGATAGGCCAGATGCCAAAGGATATACACCAGATACAAAGTTAAATCCTGCTGAACTTTTTCTAGCACCGAATGAAAACATTTCGCAAAGCAATATAAAGAAAACGCTAAATATAAATAACAACATCGTAGAAAATAATGTTCCTGTAAACGGCGTACGATCGAAAACTATTGCGGCAGTAAGTCAACTTGTAGAAAAAAAATTAGCTTATAGAAATTCTTGTAAAATTGACAAGGTAGATTGCAAAGTTACGCACAACTTGAAGTCAGTATTATCAACTCCCACCGAAGCTTTAAATATAAAAGAGGACCAAAACCATGAAGTGCTATTGAAAAGTGAAACAAATATAGAAAAATCTATTTCAAATCTTTCGGTTGAAAACGATACTAAGAAAAATGCTGATATCAAGGACAGTTGTGAATATAAAGAAAGTATTAAATGTGCTAATAATATAATAGAAAACAATATTCCTTTTGACATTACAAAACCAATAAAATCTACGAAATGTACAAAAGCCAAGATCGTGACTAAGAAATTGGAAAATACTGAAAATATGGATGAATCTCAAAAACCAGAAAAGAGTTCAGAAGAAAGTCCGCTACTAGACTCCAATTCGTGTGAAAGCCCTGGTGATAATATAGGTTTAGATAAAGCACTATCTAAAAGATGCAAACTGGGCATAGATAAAACTAATGAAGAATATAAAAGCAAAAACGTTGAGACGTTAGTTAAGTTGCTAGCGTCAAAGAAACAAGTTACAAAATCATTGGAATCTGAATCAATTGTAAATGATGTCGAGCAAACAGACCTCGAAAATAATAAAGAAAAAGAAATAACTTCAACGAAGCGTTGTAAGTTAACAAGCGAAAAAGTTAGCGGAGAAGCTAAAAGTAAAAATGTCGAGAAGGTGGTCAAGTTACTTGTTTCAAAAAAGACAGTTATCAAGACAGATGAAGCTTCATTAGTTGTAGAAGATGCTTGTTCGTCACCGGTTCCTAGTATTAGAAAGACCAGAAGAAGAAGAAGTGGAGGGCGACGTATGCGACGAGTGACGGCTCCTTTAGCTCCGCCTGACTTGCAACCCCGGGCGCCGCCACGGTGGAGCAACGGGTGGAACTGGGACGGCGAAAACTACCTTTCTAAAGTCTACCTCAATGTAAGTATTATTTATGTAATATTTAAGGCTACAACAATTTTTAAAGAATGAAGTAGAAAGAGATCTCTTCTGGGTCCCACATCTCGATCCATTTCTATCTCCTCATTCATAAAATTCATATAAATAATGTCTTGCCTTATTTTTGAGATAACAATCCTTTAATAGATAATAAATAAAAAAATAGTATATAAAAAAGGTCCGATTAAAAAAGAGAACACGAGAAAAAATATATATTTGATAGCGAGATACAATGATAGGATTTTTTATGAGAACGCTATCCATGTGAAACGAAAATGTATATCTCGTTTAAACATACATCGAATGCTCAACAAACGTCATGGTTGCCTTCTCAGAACGATTCCCGCCTGGACCGCACAGCGCGGTGCTGGCCGCGCATGTCGCACGCCAGCGGAGACCGCGTGGCGCGCGGCGATTGCGTGCTGCTGCGAGCGTCGCAGGCACGCGCACAGCCCTTCGTCGCGAGGATAGCTAGCTTGTGGGAGAATCCCGATGACGGTAACTATACTATGTTACGTACTAGTTTTCGCACTTTATAGATGATACCGACGACCCGTCAGGGTTTAGGCATTAAGAAGTCTATGTCCTTCTTTGGAGTTCAAGCTCGCTTCATACCAAATTTTATCAAGTTCGGTTCAGTGGTTTTGCCGTGAAAGAATAACAGACAGACAGACAGTTACTTTCACATTTATAATATTAGTATAAATAATATGGCAAATTAGTTTATCTAAAAACAGATTGAAAGTAATTGCTCAAAATTATAATTTAAATAGCTTTCCGATTTTTGTTACTATATTTTTAAATATCTACCTTTAATAACATTATATCAACTCGACTAACAATACAAAATGTATACGTTGCATGTTTCAGGCGAAATGATGGTGTCCTTGGTGTGGTACTATCGGCCGGAACACACGGAGCGCGGGCGGCAGGCGGCGGACGCGCCCGACGAGGTGTTTGCATCCCGCCACCGCGATGCCAACTCCGTCGCTTGCATCGAGGACAAGTGCTATGTGCTCACCTTCAATGAGTACTGTCGGTGAGTGTCTTATGGGAGTCAATTCCGCCATCTTCGTTTACAAGTTATTTCAAATAATAATCAAAAACAAATGCAAGTTTATAAGCCTTAAAATTATCAACAATAATATTTTTTGGTATTTTTTTAGATACAAGAAACGGCTCAAAGCAGCCGAAGAGGGCATTATAATAGCGCCGTCAATAGTCCCGGCGCTGCCTGCGAGCGAGTTCACATCGGCGCTAGCGCCCAACGACACCAAGCTACCGCCCTCAGTCTCCCCAGAATTAGTACTGTTTTGCCGAAAAATCTACGACTTCAGATCCAAGAAGATACACGTTCCCAACAAATGAACCACCGACCGAAACATTTGGATGTCGATTTTTACAAAAAATAAATTCGGGCTCGGTGGACCTCAAGATTTTTGTAAGTATTTTTATCCAATTAGGAGTGAACACCAAAGTTTGGAGTTAAGTCAATGGGCGGTATTTCGCGATCGAGAAGTGCCGAGTATAGAACTCGGTCTCGACGTGAGAATTGTATACTTTACATCGTAGTGTCTCGTCAAACCTTAATTAGTACAAAACCCGATTCCAGTAGATTGTGTGTGGCCATTTTCTTTTTGAATATTCGCCGATCGGTCGTTCTGTTGCTTGTATTGTAAAGTAGTGATGTTTCTTGTTTATTAAATTGATTTGCAAAATGTGTATCGATCATGATGATGAAGTTTTGACAATGGATGCCTTTTTATAAAAAATAAGTAGTTGTAAGGAAAATCATGAATGCATAATTGTGAATAGCAACATGTTTATTTTTGCTTTGGGATTGATGACTAAGTATTGTGTATTCTTACTTCTGTAGAGGCAATGAGTGTTTGTAGTAGATGCTGACTTACTCTCCGTGTAATGTCTCTCGGGTATTTCGGTCTAACATTATTTTTTCATGTTTTGTTTGGCTAAAAAGAAAAGGCATTTATACGAATAAAATTAATTTTAATTTACTGTTACATTGTTATCTACGTAGAGTCTATAATAAATTATTATTTTAATAAGTTAAATACAGCGCAAGTAAGCTATGTTATATTGTGACTTGATTTTGCAATTCACCGAATTTGTAAAGAATATCAAAGTATCGTAATGATCAATGAAATCAACAAGGTAGTCAAATATAATGTGGAGTAGGTTCAATCGACGCAATGAAATAAATAAATAATTAAATAAGAAGAAGACGGAATCAAGCAAATTAATTAGTTCTCCTATATAGTAAAATCAATTAATTTTTATTTACCTTAGATACATATACTGTTTTGATACCAGTTTTTTCATCACAACTTTCTTCTCCAGGTTTTATTTAATTTATATAGAAAATACATTTTCCTATTATTATTATTAGCGTAAAAGTAGTAATGAGTCTCATAATTTGACAACGTTAATTTACTTTAAATTGTTCAGTGTAAAATTGAATATATATTTTTGATTATTTAATAATAGTATCTGATCAATGTTTTACCATTTTTTCAAATCAAGTTAAACTTTTATAACCATTTAATAAAGGCTGCTTATCAATTTAATTTTTCACTATTGTCTATAAAGACTGATTTTTCAAAGGCAAAAATAACTTTTATTGCAACATAAAATTGTACTCATTATTTTGTAAAACAAATCGTTGACACAATTTTATTTCACATTAAGTGTCAAATTTTACACTTAAAAAAATAACAAGTGGGAACATTGTAACATATTTTAAATATAATGTTAGTGCATAGATGTAAACAAGTGTGGTGGACGGAAAGAGATATATTGTATGATTACTATAGCAAAGTCTCTTATCATTAGAGTTTATGTCCGAAAACACGAAGAACTCATTTTAAGTTATGAAAAGACTTTCACATTTCAGAATTTAATTTAAGTTACATGAAGCAAGTTTTACAATACCATATAAATTTAATGTGTGATTATTTTCTTTTAATATGTACTGTGTCGATTACATTTATGTAGCAAAGGAAATATAAAACGTTATTGTTCCTCAGTGGGATATAATTTAAAGGGCATTTATATGTAAATGCAATTTGTGCACAATTGCTTTTTTCTGTTTCTTACAATGTATCTCTAAAATATTTCCGTTGTTGGCTGTCTTTCTATATTTTTTTGACTATATGTTGTACATATTTACTTAGTCTTAATTATGTGTTACTTTATTATCTTTCCAGTGAGATTTTATATTGTATTTAAAAAAATAACATCAAATAAATTAAGAGCATATAAATAATAGCCGCGCTTTTAAATGATACGAAATGTAAACTAAATCAAAAATGTTTTAAAAATTGTTTTAAAGTACTTTGTGTACACAGTGAACATTTAAAAAACTTCCATTTATGTAATTTAACTACTTTGATACATCCAAAATACTAGTATTTATAGTTTGATCAGAGGCTACAGTTTTTTCATTTGCCTCTAGAAACAAGGTTTTTTGAGCCACTCATCCACTCTAAATGTCAATTAATAAATAGCGCCAATTTATATATCATGTAAAATACTATAACAATCTAATTTTTTTTCTTTGTGGCGTCGCAGGTATACAATTTCCATTGCGTAAATTATCAGTATGAACAAGCGAAAATGTTACTGAATTCGTAAGACCTTTTACTCTTTCCTGGTTGTTAATTGATAATGACAGTAATAATGGATAATAAAAAATACAATGAAACGTAAACTTTTATTAACCAAAGATTTATACGCCTGTAAACTCTAGTTAAGTCGATGGCATTTGTTTCACGACAATATTATTGTTTACATTCAGAATCATTTGAAAGTGCGGTATAGTTTTACTTTAAAGTAAAAGTAATAAAAACGTAATCTATGTTTTTAAATTACATAAATCTTCCAGTTTGACAGCATTGTAAATTTTAGTATACTAATAATTATTATAATCTCACTGGTGTCTATTCCAAAGCTTAAGTTCTCACTATTTTCTTATTCTTTGCTTGATGCCAAAAAAGTTAGCTGCAAAAGTTCTATTATTCAATAATAATGTAATACCATTCTCTTTTCTATTTAGGTTATACAAATGTCGATGGATTGTGCGCGCGAACACTTCGAAATAATGTAATGGGTAGAAAGTATTCCAAATCACTTTTAAAAATAGACAATAACGGACTATAAAATTTAAATATTATGTATACAATAAAATATACAAATTATATAAGTTTAACATTTCAAAAAAATTTATAACCTAGAAGTACTAATCACGTACACACTTCATCGATATTATTACTCATTACTAATTAATTATAGAATTAATGAGTAAATTCCATAATAGTACTATTACTATAAGTGAGCTCTCCCTTGCTTGTAGATGGAATGTTTTAAAGAATGTTACCTGGATTCCGCAGTTGCAACCTTCTTATAGTCAATGATAATTTTTAGAATTAGGTTTACTAATAAGAAAAATACCTTGTTTTTATTATTTATTTGTTTCAATGGAAATTATATAGGTATATTTTTATTATTGTAACCTACATAGTTACGTTGGCTGTAATTTAATATTGATGTAAAAGTAATATATGTATTTTTATTTCAACCTATGTTTTATTTTCCTCGTTAAAAATATTTTATTAAAAAGACGTACATGATACAAGTGACTTTAAGTAATGAAGAAACCAGTCGTAGTCAAGTGGGAGTTCGCGTGAAGAGGGTTTTGGGCTGTCACGGTACAAAATAAGAAGGAAATATTTACTGTAGTCCATTATGACTATTACACAGACAAATGTAATAAATAAAATAATATAATATAAAAATGCTTAAAATAGTATAAATATTTTTGGGAAAAAAAAATCACCAAATGAAAGTAAACTTTTTTTAATTATATTTCTGAATTTATTTTTCAAATAGAAAAAATAAAAATCTTATAACTTTATTTAAGAGTACTACAATACCCACTACATACAACGATCATGTTGTTTCACTGAAAGTAAATATTATATTCAGTACGTACCTACATTGATTTTACAAAAATTTTACATTTTCTGTTAGCAAATTCTGAAAAGAAATAAATGTATTTTAATAGAAACTTGAAATTTTCTATTGCAATCGCCAAATTTGGAACTTCTCATACATCGATGATAGGATTACAAATTACCCACTGATTATACCCTAAGCGGTAATAGCTTGCGACAAACGGACGGACATACATAATAGTGCTGGTAGTACAGTAATACAAAATAGTAATGGCTGTATACAAGTATGTACGTTAAGATTTGAGTAAATCATTACCATGTGATCAGTTTTAATGAAACAACGCTGTGTTGTGCTTTTTTCGATAATATTTATAATAGTTCTAACTGCGAATGTATCTTAACATAAATAAATCAGCGAATCATACATATTTAAGTAAACTACTTACTCAGTTAAGCTTACAAATCCAAAACAAAAAAACACAACGAACACTTTTAACACAAATCGCGCCTATATCGACCATTACTATCCAAAAAGCTCAAAAATTCAAAAAGATAAAATAATGGCGGCTTAATCCAGTTTCGCGCGCTTTTGTTTTTTTTTATTTGTTGATGATGTTGATTGCGTATCTCAAACGGAAATCAAAATATCCCATAAAGATACAAGATATATATTTTTTAAATAAATAGAAGTCAGAAGATGAATTCTTTAAACTTTGCGAAAATTATGAAAACTTTATAACACTATACAGATCATGGATGTGATGTAAATAGTTATATTATGACTTAATTTTTGATTTTGTAAACTTAGGTATTTACCGACAATTTTTTTCTATACATATAATGAAGGAGTAAATCGACCGAATCTGTAGGTGTACATTAAATATTTTTTGAAAATACAAAGCTTATTATATTTTTATATGTTTAATAGCGGTCGCCCGCGGCTCCGCCCGCGTGGATATCGGTTACCGCTGCAAAAAGCCACGGTTATCAAAATGATTCCCAGGTCAATTCACAGACACCGACACTAACATCGACGACGCAGTCATTATCCGCAGGCTGCATAGATGAGCCGAGATGGCCCAGTGGTGAGAACACGTGCATCTTAACCTTTGATTTCGGGTTCAAACCCAGGCAAGCACCACTGAACTTTCATGTGCTTAATTTGTGTTTATAATTCATCTCGTGCTCGGCGGTGAAGGAAAACATCGTGAGGAAACCTGCATGTGTCTAATTTCAACGAAATTCTGCCACATGTGTATTCCACCAACCCGCATTGGAGCAGCTTGGTGGAACATGCTCCATACCTTCTCTTCGAAGGGCGAGGAGGCCTTAGCCCAGCAGTGGGAAATTTACAAGCTGTTAATGTAATCTAATGTGCATAGATTGTCTTTATGTGGATGTTAAAGTTATTAATGATGAAAATATTTAAATGTAATTAATACTAAGTTTTCACTTCTGCCGGCAGTCCCGGAGTGCAACCCGTTGTTTTAGGATAGATAACTAAAGCGATTATTGAAGAGCTTCTCTATAATAATCATTTTCAGGTAATATTTTCAGGTAACAAAATATACTGATGGTCGGGAGCCCCGGCCCGTGATAGGGCAATGTAAAGTTGCCCATGCGTAAAATGTTCTTTTCGTAAATCAATTCCTACTAATTTGAATGTTTGGCCCTGGGATTTTTTTATCGTTAGTGCGAAAGAAATTTTTACTGGAAATTGGAGCCTTTTGAAGGGTATAGGCAAATCAGTAGGAATCATGGGTATTCTTGGTATATGAGCTAATTCACCAACTGCAGGGCCGGTGATAATAATCTTCGCTACTATTAAATTATCTTTTAGCTCCTTTATAAGAAGTCTCGTGCCATTACACATGTTGGGAGGGCTTCAATTTCTGAGAAGCATTATCGGCGTGGCAACTTTTAACGACAGTTCATGAGGTGGTGGCCCAGCAGGGTTAAGAGAATTTAAAAATTCCTGGGGGTAGTGCACTGTATCCTCGATGTTAGTGACGGTGTCTGTGATGATGATTTATAGCACTTAACTTCACCCGGTACTTTCTACATAATTAAATTGTTTATTTCGTTGACTGTTTCATTCCTGGGAGAAATTATTTTGACAAGGATTAATAGCATTAGTAAAATAAATGTATTTAAATGTAGTCTAGAAAAAATTCAAGATTTTTAAATAAAAAAATGGTTGTTGTACCTCACTCGACATAGATAGGTATAGTGTGTCGCGGACTTTTTGTAGATATTTATAAGATCTACAACTAATTTGAACATTTTATGGTTCTATCTTTTATAGTTTAGGCAGCGTACGCAAAATAAATAACTTTTTTGGTTGATTTTTTACACCTTGAATCCGAAAAACCCAAATATCTTACGGAACCCTATTTTTTTTTCAAAATAAAATTTAGCCTATGTTACTCGTGGATAATGTAGCTTTCGAATGCTGAAAGATTTTTTTAAATCGGTCCAGTAGTTTTTGAGTCTATTCATTACAACCAAACAAAGTTTTCCTCTTTATAATATTAATATAGATTGTGTACTAAATCTTGGAAGTTACTAAAGTTACTAAAGTAGGAGATACTAAACAAGGAGGCGGATCGGTACTCTTCTTTAGCTAATGAAACTATACTGCGTCGGCCTTATGAAGCACCAAAACGGTTTTATACATACAAAGTTGAGATGGGCTGCTTGTAACATTGCGTATGTCGCTGCACTCCTCAGTTCCACTCGATTGGAGTTTAAATTATTTATGTAACAAACATGAATTTAATGTTCATGAAAAATAAATGGGTATTAAATAAAAAAAACACATTTTATATATAAACAATTATAATAAGTTCACAGTCTCTGTTTACAAGTTATATATAGATTAACCCCATCAAATATACAACACGATTACTAGCCATGCTACAACTACGAAAATCTAGTGTTTAACATAACTTGTGCATAACACTATACATAAGCAATACCACTGTACTGTCACCAACACACATAATACTCATTTAGTGGAAACTATAAAACCCTATCAGACATAGCCCACCTCTAGTCTAGTAGTATAACTTTGGAAAAACTATTTTTCTCTTCAGTTAAATGATTTTGATTTATTTTACTAAATTTAAGCTATTCAAATGAATCAAATCTGTGATGCATGTTAAGACAAAATAAACAACATTATTTCGTAAATTAAGCTCTACTTGTTACAATGAGACACATTTAAATAATTTATATTATTATTTTTTATAAGCAACTTCTAATGTGAACTTAAAATATTAATAAAAAAAATACTATAATCACTAGTCTCAACATTATTCTATGTGTTATATATTCCTATATATAATGAAAATATTCTTCAACATAATAAAATATACTTTAATCTAGTACAGGTAATTACAATTAAAAAAATGAAGAATTTAAATAACAAAATCTTATTTTCTTCTAAATTTGTTTTGTAATCATTAATCATCATTTCATATATATTTTACAAAATTAATATAAACAGTAAATTTTACACTATGAACAATTCGTATTAAAATAATGAATGTGGAAAATTATAAAAGGCAGACTGCATTTTTCTTTTTTTCTCTTCTCGTATTTTATTATTAAGAAAGATGTTAAATCCAAATTAGCTTTGTGGCTTAGTTCCATGCCATAGTTGTATATGTTAGCAGTGATGTAAATTGAGAATATAAATTTAGCACCTAAAGTACTTAAGGGATGAACCTTTCCACGACATCCCAAATTTAATACATTTTATTTTTACTTTATTCGACCTTTTGGTTAACATTTTATGTAATGTTAAACAAAAGTATACTCTTACTTCTGGACAAGAGGTAGCCTTTAACTCATAATGAGTTGGTAAATAAAGCTTTTTATTTTTTGCACACACAGCTATGGCAATATTTTAGTAGACACATGCAAGTTTCCTTACAAAGCTATCATTCACCACCGAGTATGAGATGCATCAGTAAAACTCAGCTATTCAGCCTGTATTTGGCCTTGTGAACTAGAGTTAAGATCCATTTATCCTTTATCTCTACTTTCATTAATCCACATGACTATCTTAAAATCCATTACAAAACCGAGGTAGCAAAATCTTAAGTTTAGTTTAGATTAATAAACTTTTGAACTAATTCAAATCCAACACAATGGAGATAAAATAGTTTTCTAATAAAACTACTTTTTTTAATTATTCATAATGATGTCATTACTACATACAAAATGGTATATTTAAGTGAGAGAACTAGAGTTTCTTCCAATCATATAAATATATTCACTACATTTTATAGAGTTTACACTTTTCATTACTAAATAATCATCAACATTTTTAAAATCTATTGCATTACAATTCCATAAATCGGTATTCTCCCAATTAATATACTAAAAATGGTTAAAAAAAACTTGATCATTTTCTTTTATCTGTGCTCATTTAACTCATAAACTATTTATATATAAATCTTATCAATTTTAAATATTTCAAGATATTCAAGATTAAGTAAATGTTTTTTAAAAACAATGATTAGGGAATATGGAAAATTATTAAGAGTAAAGATTCAAAACAGGACAAGTGTTTTCCCAATTAAGACCTGTGACAAATAATTTACCTCTATTAATTGTCTTGAACATTTCAAATATAGAACCCTTAAAAACTAAAATTAGGCTAAATAATTTTAAGACATTTTATAACATTATTACACTATACAGCAAAAGCTTATCACACATGAGATAACATGTAACAATAATATTCATATTTCCATACATGAAAAATATCTACTATAATTTTATACTTGGCCTGGATTATAACTCAGAAGTTACAACAGCTATTAGTTTTTCGTGCTGTCTTATAAAATGCTTTACTGTGCATTGTAAGACTGTCAGATTTTTCAACCAAGTCATCAAGCTTTTCACCTCTTTCTAATACTGCTTTAATAGTATCATGGAGAATAATTTTAGTTTCATCCAAATCATTCTGTATCTTCGTTAAGGCATCTGCTTCTTTCGGATTTTGGTATTTGGCCAAATATTGGGGCAAAACAGGAAAATCTATTGTAGTTTCATTTGCTGTAGGCCAATTATTAGGAGGCACTTTAGCTGCAAATTCATCCAGAAACTTTGTTATTAGTGTGTGTGCCACTCTGTTTGGATATTCTTGATCTGATATTAATACTCCTGCCAAGTTGTCAGCTCTTACATAAACTTGAAGCATATATTCTCCCTCTTTGACAGATTGCCTAGATGCTGGCTGTGTTCTTTCTACCACAGTTTTACTTATAAAAGTCATAAATTCTTGAACAGATGATCTCTGAAAGAAGCTGAAGCTTTGTAAATCGTATGCTGCCTTTAATACTGTAGCACTATTCACTCCCTTATAGAGAACTGCTAATGCGTATACTCTCACCATTGTCTCAGTCAATTATGTTCCGTTCCACTCCCAAAATAACGTCCTAGAAATATGTGGCATTAACATGGTCATTGAATAAAACTTTTATTCAGATTAAAATTAATCAATTGTCTAGAAATATACTTACCAAAATGAATGTCTTTCCAATTATTATTGTCTAATTCTAATATGGAATACTTATTGTAATTTATTCGTGTCTTGTACCTTTACAATATTCTACAATCTGTCAAATTATATGGATTTTAAGCCACTAAATTTCTGTAAGACTGGATAGAAATAAAACGGAAGAAGAAACAAGAAATCCATTCACAAATCACAACACTTCATTTTACTAGGGAAGGCCGCACATAGTTCGAGTCATAGTTAGAATCGATGTTTTAAGTCAGCTACTTGTGAATCGATTAAATAAAGCAAATCAATAAAATGATTAGCAGTTAACCGCAAATAATGAAGGCTGTTGCTAGTTTTTATATTGTTTAATATAATTGAGAGTTTTGAAAATTCATATAGCATTTATGATTCTGATTATAATAAACCCAACAGCTATACAGATCAAACTCATACGAATTATTTAAATGTATTATTTTAAATTGAATAAATTATTCATTTAATTTTTTTATTTTAACTAATTTTTAAAATATTATTATTATTTATTGGTAAATTTTCAATACTACATTTTAATTATATAAAACTACAATTTTCTAATCAACTTCTCGATTAAAAATATATTCTAATCTGTAAGTCTAAAATCTACAATAAGTTCCATAGACATACTTAACTTTTTACTTTGTCTTTTATTGAATAATATGCAACTTATATTTAAAAACATAAGTATCATTAAACTCGTTAAAGAATTGTGTTTGTATATTTTGAAACAGAATATAGAAATATAAATGTTTTTTTATTAACATACCTACTTGTATATTGTTTGAATACTAAAAAAGAGTAACTACTGCTTTTATTGCCTTTTCTTTTTGGTATAAATTACACTCAATAATATACTACTGTAATCCTCTAAAACGAGACTTCAATCTAATACAATCCCAATGTAAATCAATATATCATAATCAATGTAATATAATATCTGTGGCTTGCAAAAGTTACTTATGACATTATGAGTTATCTATATAATCTGAGTTTAGTGTCTACTGTCTGTCGTTCTGTCGAGTGTCGGTCTCGGTTATAACTTGTGTTGTATTCGTGTTTTGTGTACCTGTACTTATAATATAATATTATACTGATTTAGATTTTAGAACAAACGGCGTTTGTAGATTGTTTGCAACATTGCAATATCTTCATTTTATATATATGATTTAGTGTCAGAAATCGTTAAACATTAATTAGCATTACAAACTAAGTTAGCAATATTAACTCATAACATTTTGGACTTCAATTGGTCACCTTAAGCAAAATGTCTGAGAATACTGAGAAAGTGGAAAGTTCATGCGATGCACGGCGTAGAATATTAAACATAGCTGTCTCAACGGTTCTCCTAGAAACTGGCTTTCACGCTACGGATAAAATGTCTTTAGAAACACTAACAGAAATAGTTCAATGTTGTAAGTTGAACTTTTTTCTCTAGCAATTTATAACAAAATACCTTAAATAAATAGTTTGTTAAGTTTTATTTTGTTCACAGTTTTAACAGAAGTTGGTAATTCAGCGAAAGGCTATTGTGAACTCTCCGGAAGGGTGGAACCAGTTATCGGCGATGTCATGATGGCAATTATTAATATGGGTATGTCCTTTTAATTGATTACGTTGTATATTTTTCTATTACAAATTATTTGATTATATTTCTTAATTACACAAAATAGTAATGTAAAAACATTAAATATATTTATAAATTTGTAGGTATTAATCTTCAAGGTATCGAGCAATATGCTGCTCGTCCAAATAGACATGTAATTCAACCTCCCCAGCAAGCGCCTGTGCCACGCACACCAGCCATGTTGTCTGCTGGGTCAAAAGCTAAACCAGCACCTCACATACCATTTCATCTGCCACCATTACCTGATCCACATGCTTATATTAGAACACCTGTAAGTATATATTACTTTAATAATTTTATAATTACCCAATCGAAAACATACAAAACAAATTACAGTTTTCAAAGAATGACATTCTGTCAAGTTATCCATAAAAAATTGAATGATATGCTATAATAGTCTTAACTCAAGTAAATGAAGTCTTTTCATAGTCAATAATTTTGAATAATAAATATTGTAATTTAGTTACTAATAAGAATAGACATAATTACTAAGATTTCATTGTTTTTTCATTGAATTAGACACACAAACAACCAGTGACAGAGTATGAAGCAATTAGAGAGAAAGCTGCTAACCAAAAGCGAGATATTGAACGTGCATTAACAAAATTTTTGGCCAAAACCAGTGAGACACACAATTTGTTCAATACAGATGATAATCAAGTATTTCCATGTAAGTTGATATGGTGACCATATAGTATATTTATGAGCTTTGAATGTAAACATCTTAAAATATATACATATATTCATATAACATTTTAAAAATGAGTATAATAAATATTTTGCTCAATATTTTTTTAAATAATGTACTAACTACTATTATCTTTCAGTAATAGCATGTAAGCCAACTTTTCCAGCATACTTGCCATGTCTGTTGCCAACAGATCAAGTATTTGATTTTGATGAACTTGAGTATCACTTCCAAGTTGCTAATAGAACTGAAGATATGCCTGCTGATAAAAAAGGTATACTAAATTTTCATCATAGCATATAAATATTTAATACTTGAAATTGCATTACTTTGTGAAAGTAGTTGTGCTTAATAAAAATAATTATTAAAATATTAAATCAAAAAAATATTTTAGATCAATCTGACAATGAAGGCGAAAATGGAGGTGACAATGAAAATGCGAATAATTCACAATCTGAAAATCAGGATGCACCCACTTCGTCAAGTCCAGAAAGAAATAAAACTTAGATATGAATTTAGTTTATAGAAACATTGCCAGATGTACATAGCTTTACATAGAAATTAAAATAATCTATTATTACAATCATGGGGAGTTTTACTTATACATTAAAATAACAAATAAATAGCATTTTTTTTTTAATTTACTTATTTTCCTTTGTAGTTCATAATTATTCATAAATTTCAGAACTACTTTCACTATTCTAATAAAATTGTTTAATTAGATGATAAATAATTACACAGTACTAAATTGTTGATAGTATTATATACCTTGGTACTCAACAATGTCAAAGAATACTAAATACACAAAGATGTTAAAAGACATGATGATTAGAAACAGTGCTACTAGGATCAAACTCAGCAAGGATGAACCAAAATTAATTGAATATTATACATTCTTAAATATCTAGGGAGAGAAAATAAAACAATTAAATATTATATATAATTTATACTTAAATAGAAATTCATTTCAAAGATGCAGCATTAATGACAGGCAAAGTTTTAATTCCATCTCTGTTCACCACTGTTACTTGGAAGTTAGGGAGACTAACAAAAAGACGCCTATGCACTTCTTCCACACATTTTTTCAGGATGTTATAAGCCTCCTCTTCAGTAGCATCTAAGGAAAAAAAAAGTTATTAAAAATAATGCTTCTTGATTTACAGTCTGATGAAGGTGAAATATATTTAGGAAGTGTTCATTAAATTAACCATGGACAAAAATCTTCAAAAATGTCTTAAAAATGATACCTGAAATATGCACTTACATTTATACATATTTGTTCTTACATATATTTATTTTAAAATTATTTTTTTCAAAAGTATATTTTAGTAAATATACAACTTCTCCTATGGTGCATTAATTAATGCACCATAAATGACATCATGGGACTTTATTATAGTAAAGAAAAGATACCCAAACTCTAATTCAAAAATAAAATTTACCTTTCTTATGGTAACGATCCATAATACTCAAGCTGAGATATCCACCATAACCATGTGCAGCAAATGGTACTTTCATACTAGAAGCTAGATAATCCATAAAGTATAGTTCTGGACCATTCTCCTTATCATATCCTCCCATTAACAAATTCACAAAATATGGACTCTAAAAAGCAGAAAGTCATCATTGTTATGTTTAAAAGGATAAAAATCAGATTTATTTAGCGTGGCACTTTAATACTCAAGAAAAAAATTTACCCATTTGGAGGCAGCCCAAAAATTAACGAAAATGTAATTGTAAAGAATTTGGAAGGAGAAGGTATACTTACGCTGCTTCTTAAATATTCAGCAAGATTTCTCCGCGTAAAATTTGCCGCGGCGGAAGGTCCTAATTCATATCCGTTACGCATTTTGTAAAGTTGAATGTTCTTAGCAATATATTCCGCAAATTGATTTGTATCACCGGAATCACCAATAACGCCCATTACCAATTTGTCAGATATTTTATAAATCTTTTCTTCATCTGTAAAAGTATATTACTATATTAATTACACAAGAAAAAAGTTGTAATGCATTACCTATTTGAAAACAAACTTCTTCACTCACCGTCTTTCATTACCATAATACTATGGCCATTAGTTTGATCAGCAGCAATCATAACAAAGTCGTTGCATTGTATTCCCAACAAACATTGCAAATTGATATTAGACATCTTGGACAGCTATTACAAAACTTAAAAGTTGAATTATTTTGTTATTCAGTTGCCGCAACAATGACAATACAAATCTCATAGGTATAACCTTAAAACTTGTCAAATCATTTTAAAATACAGATTATATAGTTAATTCCTACGTGACATTGGATAATCTGTGCCCTGTGGGCACAACTAAAAGCCATTAAACTCAGAATTAAATTGAATTATATATTTAATGCAATAAATTTAAGGCATGTTATTAAATTGTATCAAATTATGTAAATATTATTATCAATATAATGTAAGATAATTTGAAAATAATACTTCATTAAATGTGAATCGTTATTAATAGAAACGATAAATAAAAAATCTGATGCATCCAGTAGAAGCCTATCTTGAATAATTTAGTCATTAGATTCCATCCGAGGACAGTTAGATTTTGTGCACACTTCAAAATTAAAATGTATTACGATGGCGGTATGGTAATAGACATAAATATAAATGTTACAAAGTATAGTTATTTTCCTGAAACTACTACTATATTATATACAAATAATATGTAGTCCCCATTTCTTAAATTCATTTATTTTCAGAAATATGGGTCATGATTTTAGTATTCTATATTATTCTAATCTGATCTGCCTATTTATGGTACTTAGTACTTATGACGACGTAAGCATTCCGAAGATTGGTGTCCTAAAAGAAACGAAAAAAATAAAATTGTTTGCTTGTTGTCAAGCGTGATATATTGTAGAATAAGGATAACTGATTGACTAACTGTCGCCTGTCAGTTGTCACTGTTATTCACTAATGTCATTTAAAAATGAAATTCACAAGATGAGCTGACTTTTACTTATTTGTTATTTAAGTTAATTGTTACTAATATTACGATATATAAGTAGGAAAAAATAAAACAAACAGATGTTTAAAAAAATAGCTATAGGTATATCGGGTGGTGTAGATAGTGCAGTTGCTGCACTGCTACTAAAAAGAGCAAGTTAGTTTTCGATTCAAAATGAATAATTATTCCAGTTCATATAAAATTTTCTAATTCAACTTAATAAAAAAATATCGAATTTTAGACTATCAAGTGGAAGGAGTATTTATGAGAAATTGGGATGGAAACTATGAATTAGGATTTTGTTCAGATGAAAAAGATTATGAGGATGCCTCATTTACCTGCCGTAAGCTTGATATTCCGTTGCATAGAGTTCATTTTATTAAGGAATATTGGAATGAAGTCTTCACAGTCCTACTGAAGGAGTATGAAATGGGACTCACACCAAACCCTGACATCTTATGCAATAGATACATTAAATTTGATAGTTTCTTTGAACATTGCAGGGTTAATTTAGCAGTCGATGCTATAGCCACTGGTCACTATGCAAACACATCATTTGGTCCCTTTTTAAAAAATTATAAAGAAGATGAAGGTATAGATCACTGTTTTCAAATAAAAAATCATGTGTCATGTGTATTTGTTGAATATTTTTTTATGTTTTTTTTCATAGGTGTTAGATTATTACAGCCCATTGACAAACACAAAGACCAAACTTTCTTCTTGTCACAAGTAAAACAGTTTTCACTTAGAAGATGTATGTTCCCTATAGCAAATCTTTTAAAGAGTGAAGTTAGGGAGATAGCTAGAAAGGAAGGATTACTTCAAGTTGCTAATAAGAAAGACAGTACAGGGATTTGTTTTGTTGGGAAAAGAAGATTTAAAGATTTTATTGATGAAGTATGGTTTATTTTAACAAAAACAATTATGAAATATGATTTAATATGTTACACATGGCTAAAATAATGAATTATTAAAAGTGATATTAAATGAAACAGATAAAACCTTTTTTTGTGTTCATAAATAGGTATTATGAATAAATTATGGTAAATATTTTTTTTATTACAGTTTATTCCTTCAAAACAAGGACCATTTATTGATATTGACACTGGTCAAACAGTTGGAGAACATACTGGTATTCACAAATGGACAGTTGGTCAAAGGTGTTGTTTAAGTAATTGCAAACAACCATATTTTGTGTTCAATAAGCACTTGGAAAAAAACTATATTTATGTGGTATGTTATAAAGTAAAACTTTTTATGTAGAAAGCTGTTTCTTCATTAACTATTTTTTAAGAATTAATAGACGATAACGATACAATAAACTTAAAAACAAAACTATTAACTAAATCTGTTTAGTTTAAGTTAAATATAGTTCTAACCTCAACATCCACTAGAGTATATTAATGTAAATTTTTAAGCATTATTATCTCAGGTTGCAGGTACTCATCATCCAGCAATATGGAATAATCTCTGCTTTACACAAAAACCTCATTGGATAAATGAAGAACCTCAAGAATTAACAAATAATAATGTTTTATATTGTTCATTTAGATTCCAACACACCAAACCTCTCGTACATTGTAAAGTCATTAAGAACCCTGAAGGGTTAACTATAATATTGCTCGATAAATTGAGAGCATTAACCGAAGGTCAATTTGGTGTATTTTATAGACAAGAAGAATGCCTTGGCAGTGCAAAAATTAAAAATGTTTGTCATAACATATTGTATTAAATAGTTGATTTGTTATTAAACTTTCGTTGAAATATTTGTTCTTTATTTTATCTTTAAAAAGTTCATATCAAATTCTGTCATAAAAACATGAACCAAAAAACTGTTTTTTTTTTAATGTAATAGGTAGGCGGACGTGCAAATGGACCACTTGATAGAGAGTGGTCACCACTGCCCATAGATATAGGTGCTGTAAGAAATAATAACCATTCCGCCACCAACCTTGATAGTCAAGATGTTATGTATTACGTATCTTATACCTGCAGTTACACTAGCCTACTCACCCTTCAAATTATAACTCAACAATACAAACTATTATTGGCAACTGTTGCACCGCCGGTTTTTGATTATCAGGGTAGTACTATAAGACTACCGTTATCAGTTACAGTTTAAAAAGGTTCCTACATACTAACAGAAAATATCACTTATAACATATATTTCTATAGAATTGCATGACTATGATTCAACAATTTTAATAATAATAATACACAATCACTAATCATCATTAGTAATAAGCAATTGAACTTGCTTAGGGTTATTTATTACAATGGAGTTTGGTATTAGTCCATAATCATTCTGACAATAGCGATACATATAAATAATAAAAATATATAAATAAATATGAAATAAAATTACTATTTTTATGTACGTGTACTGTTCACCTTGCAGAATTTATCGATAACATCAAAATATAGTGGACATTACTAGCGATAGGGATTGACAGATGTCAAAATGTGATTACTAGAAATATCAAATAACTATGGTATTGACTATTGATTAATGGGTTTTCATATTTTTGATAACTCGATTGTGTCAAATAATAAATTTAATTTTAACATAAGCTAACTAAAAAACATTAACTTATGTATATGTGCATAAAAGCCTAAATAAAACATTTGGAATAGTGGCATTAAGACTCTTTATCAAATAATAGTGATAATAAATCTCACATACAAATATTTATGATTGACTGCATTGCATTGGAAAAGTTGATTTGCATAGTCGGTAAATTAAGAAAGTAGTTTAAAAGTGAAACATAAAAGTATGGCTTAGTTGTAATTGTTTAAACCGATATTTATATATGTGTTGTGAGCCTATTTCTACGTTGTTTAATATATGAGTTTTTAATACTTGAAAATGTCAATACCGCCGGTGGATTTTAGTGTACCGCCACCAACGTTTCACATACCTCCGCCGGTAGGGCCTGCTCTGACACCTACCTTGGCTCCATCTCAACCAATATATAGCCAGCCACCTCCATATTTTCCTTCGGGCCATCCCACTGACATACCACCTCCAAATTTTTTAAATGTATCGCCAGCTCCCCCAGTTAATATCAGTCCAAATGTGTCAATGTATCCTCTGCCGTCTATTGATGCACCACCATATTCATCTATGCCTTTGGGTTCTACTTATCCTCAGTATTATAATATGCAATATTATGGTAGCTCTGCTTCTCCAGTTAATACTCAAACTCTTCAAACAACAACAACTGGTTTATCTCAAAGTAATTTCTACAATAAAGACACAAAAAGTCTTGAATCTGAGCGTCGTAGCAGAAGCTATTGTAGCTCTTCAAGGGAATATTCATCATCCAGATCTAGATATTCTCCATACCGGGAAAGAAGTTACGACAGAAGTAGCAAATATGATAGAGGAAGATCAAGATATCGACAATCAAGTCGCAGTCCAAGTTCAAGTCATCGTAGCAAAAGTCCTTCAAAATATAAGCAGAGAGAGAAAGAAGATTATTATAACAGAGATAAATGTAATGAGAGAAGACGTGAATTTGAGAGTCATAGTAAAAGTTCCTCCAGTTACAGAGATTACAGAAGTCATAGTCGCAGCTTTGACAGTCATGATGAAAGAAGACACTATAAAACCATAGACAAATATAGACCTCCTTCTCATTTTAGGGAGTCACAATCACATAGTAGTGTGAGAGAACTGTCATCTAGGAACTCTAGAGATCCATCGGTGCCAAAACCTTTAACTGATCGTGAAAAAATTTTAATAGATTATCAGTAAGATCATTTTTTTACATTTGTATTTTTTTTCAACTAAAATTCTTTTTTATTTTTTTTATTCAACATGTTCACAAAATATTACAAGTAACTCAATTTAAATATTAAGTGGTTTTTATTTATTCAACAATAATTTATGCAATAATTCTTTAAATATAATTTGCCTTTTCAGAAAGAACTATTGCCGAACTTCAGAAGATTTTGTAAAGAAAATGGAAGAATGGTCAAAGGAGCATAATTCCGATGATGAAGAAGTAAGTTATTTGTAACATTTCATAAATAAACAAGTTGATTAGATTGGCATATGGGACCTCTGAAATAGTTCATTTCGAGTGCAAATTTTTATATTTGTTATTTAGTAAGCAAGTAAAACTGTTTCCTAATACACTGGGCTTAGTAAATATTGAGCATGATGCTACCTTTTTAAAGAATTACTCTTATTCCTATACAATAAAAAAAGAATTTTAAAGCAGCTAATGTCTAAAAATCTAATGTTTTTAACAAAAGTTTGCTATTTTTTTCTATACTATAAATTTTCTTCAATCACAAGTTTGGGCGAATTTTTAAGACAATTTCATCTTTAATAATGTAGTATTTGAAACTAATAAAGCAAATTTATAAAGTAAGAAATTATAAATCAAATATTTGTTTAAGAATTCGAAAATGTGGTACAGAAGCTCACCTGCTGAGCTTTACTATAAACCTTCAGACAGCGGCGTAGGTGTTCAGCAGACTAATAGATTAAAAAAAATCTGTGAAAAGTTTTTCAAAACTCTTATAGAAAGAGGTAGAAATGCGAGACCAGCGGAGGACGAACTGCCCCCTTTGAAACCACCAAGAGTGAAAATGTGCAAGCATAGATGTAAGGTTTCAAATTTGAATATGTTATGTATAATATGAATTTCACAACTGTATTATGTTATTTGGTTTTACTATTTGTTTAATATAATTTTCGTGTCTGTTATTTGTTTTTATAGTGGAAGATAAAAATTCATCATCAGAGAGTGATGAGAGTGTGGATGATGACGGTTTACAGGGATACACAGACAGAATCATGTTGGAGTTACAAAGGAAGCAAAGCCATCCAAGGAGACTTCACCCTGAACTATGGTTTGTAAGAAAAATATTGATTACGTGAACACTTTACATTTTTTAAAAAGAATCAGCATCTGAATGCAATAAATAATTTTATAGGTTACTTCATTAAATTACATATCAATACACAATTTAACTAATTCTTTACAACTTTGGAAGCTTTATTCTGAAACAACAAAATTGGATCCTGAAAAATCGAATATACATATTCCATCGTATACACGAGATAGCTTTAAAGGACAACCTTTATTATTTAAATTTTTTGAAAAACTATTATAGATGTGTGAATAGTCACACAAGAAGGCGTGCCATATCATATAATCTGATCTGTATTTTTTTTTCTCTCTTTACTTTCTGTCTTAGTGAAGAATGTTAATCGTGTCACGCACACTAGGACTTCTTGTATGCACGAGATTCATTCACATTTATGAACGCCGATAATTAAACGTCGATGGGCGTGCGTTTGTAAATAAAAAAATCTATAGTCTATTCCAACCACAAGAGGACGAAACACAAATAAACAAGATTTGACTTTGAATTCAAATTAAAGAGGATATAAGTAATTAAGGAATACTGTTGCATTATAAATAAAGATATATTCATCAAGAACTGTTAGTAGTGCACGATATAGCTGAGCTATTAGCAACTTGTATGGAATGCGTAAATCTAAACTTTGTTTATCTTTGTTCCTTCTTCGATTTGAGTAGACTATATATATATATATAAGCTTGATGGGGATTTGGGAGTAGTAGTGTAGTGTCAGTCAGTCGCGGTGCGTGTGTCAGGTTCAACAACACGGGCGAGATGAACGGCGGCCCGCTGTGCCGCTGCAGCGCGCGCGCGCGGCGTCTGGGCATCCGCCACGGCGTGTACGCCGGCGAGCGCTCCTTCCCCGCGTGCGTGCCCACCGAGAGCAACATCGGCAAGCTGTACCACTACTGGTGAGTGCCGTATTATAAAAAATATTCAGTACTTAGAGAGTCAATTGATGTTCAATACAAGACAACGCCAGGTTTATTATAATTGAGCTAAGCGCGTGAAAACATTGTGATCATTAGCGTTTACTTTCATCATAAACCGTTTGAATTGATTAGATTTTGGTTTCCATCAATCTTGCACCTATATCTCCTTTGTGATCTTTATTTCAGCATAACGGTGTCACCCCCGACAAATTTTCTTATAAAAGCGCCGACAATCATAGGACACGACGAACACGAATTCTTATTCTCTGGGTTTTCAATGTTTTCACACTACAAACTAGCGAAACTGCCGAAATGCAAAGTCATAAGATTCAATATTGAGTACACGATATTATACGTCGAGGAACCAGCGCCACAAAACTTCACTGTGGAGGAATTGAATCTATTTGGTAAATAATTTTAACTATATTTCTCTTATAATAATTATTATTTATAATTATTTCACTTATAATATTTCTAATAATATATTTTCTGAAATATGCATGCAAGACCTTATGTTCATTTGGTGGTGAAAGCTTCTGCAAGCCCGTCTGGGCACCACCCACTCATAAGATATTCTTCCGTCAAAAAGCAGTACTTGTATTGCTGTGTTCCGGTTTGAAGGGTGAGTGAGTTAGTGTAACTTGCAGGTACTAGAGACATAACATCTTAGGTGCCAATGTTGGAAGGAATGGTTAATATTTCTTCAGTGCCAGGTGGTGGCTTCTTACCAATTAGGTGGCTTATTTACCCCTTCGCCAATAACATTAAAAAGTGCAAGTGAGTTCAGGGTCTGGATATGTTGGCGAAACCATTACGCCGCAAGGAATGGTTTTATCTTCTGGAAGATTACTAAATGTATATGGGCGAGCTGTAGTCAATTAAAATAGTTGGTCAATTAAAACAAACACTTAGGAACATAAATTAATGTTAACTTGGTGTTAGTGTAGAATTGAAGACAGTCTCTCCTTAATAGGAAAATTACAATGGTAACGCTTTTTTATGTTTCAGAGGAGTACTTATTCACGGAGTTATTAGAACTCGTAGATTTAGATTTGGGCAAAGGTACCGAAGGTAGCTGCTCGCAGTTCCACTTTATGCCGCGATTCATTCGATATCTTCCTGAAGGTGGATGTGAGGTACTACTATCTAATGTTTTTTTAGTCAACTATTATAAATATTCGTTATTTTTTATATCATTATAACTCGCAGTAATCTTTGCCACTTAATAAACTTACAGCTTATATTAAATATTATTTGAAACATTTTAGTAGAATTATATTTTATTTCACGTAGAATACATTCAAAATACTAGTGTATGATGATGAATTACTTTTTTTTATTAACTAAACACACTATCGATATATTGGCCAAAATATTTAGATGGGCTAAATATGTTGTAACCTTTACTGTAAATAATGAATTAATTGCTTTTAAAGATATCTTATCAGATCTGAGAGGAAACCGTGAAAGACATTATATATAATTGTAATCTTTAATTGCAAGGTCCTGTCAATGTGTGAGGTTCTGAAATTTCTGATCAATGAAAGCGGCTTACTCGTCCCACCGGAGATGTTGGCAGAATACCATGACATCGATCATTATAGTTGGCAAAAGTTTGTCGACAGGATTAAAGGTAAAATCTGACAAATTTAAAAGTGTTATGCCTTGCGAATTTATATGCGGACCTGTAAGAAAAGTTATGTCGAGTTATTTTCCGATTAAGGCTCTTGCGAACTTTTTATTTATATTAATAATGTTTTCTATTTAGAAATTAATTAAGAATTAATGCTATACGAAATCTGCACAAAATATTCATGTCATTTGTCAATGTGTCATGTCATGTTGTGAGTACCATTTGCGATTTAAACTTTTATTGTATAATGTTTATTTTACTTTATGCTTTGCTCCTTGTATTTCCGTTATTGACTGTTGTACAATTTGGTAATAAGTCAGCTTTTGCACGACTGGTACGAATGAATAACTGAATACAGTTAAGTGTGATGCTAATAATTAATATTATGAGCATAAAACTATATTTGACTTAAAGAAATTGTTGTTAAAACAAAATTGTAGATATGTATGAATGTTACATCGGACAAAAGTTTAAGAACACTATATACTTACAGGTATGATTGTTACGTATCCCGGTAAGAAACCGTGTTCAGTCCGCGTCGATCAACTGGACCGAAGTCCGACTATCAATATCGGAGAAATGAAGGATCCTTCGGAAATAAAAAACTATTATCCGGAAATAGTGCATTTCGGTATAAGGCCACCCCAATTGAGTTATGCTGGCAACCCTGAGTGAGTTTTTGTACTATTATTATTTCTGTTTAACTTGGGGCGTTGTGCGAGCCCGCCTGGGTTGGTACTACTATACTATATATGTTCAACCGCTAAGCAACTATATCTAACTTTGTATCGTTGTGTTCCGGTTTGAAGGCTGTGTCTGAATCAGAGTAATTAATAAAAAAAAAATAAGCATGTGACTGGTTTCTGCATTTGCGTCCTTTTTTAAATGAATAATTTATAATAAAAAATATATTTTGAAGTCTATTAAACTATTTTTTTTTATATTATGCAATTGACTACTTAACAACAACTAATTTTTTAAATTATTATTTGTATGTGCGCTTTTAAACTTAAACTCGTTTTTAGTTTCTGATTCTGGCTTTTTTAATATTGATTTTCTCACATACATAGTACGTATGTGTTTCTGCAGGGTTTGCGTGTTATGTCGATTATATATTCGTATAATATCATGTATGTGTCTGTGTGTGTGTGTGTGTGTGTGTGTGTGTGTGTGTGTGTGTGTGTGTGTGTGTGTGTGTGTGTGTGTGTGTGTGTGTGTGTGTGTGTGTGTGTGTGTGTTTGTGTGTGTGTGTGTTTGTGTGAGTGCTAAAATGGAATGGGTGTGTAAAAATGCATGATTAAGTTTTTCCAAAGTCCACTTTTTTCAAAATTGTCCATTTGTAGGAGCAAGCGCCATATCCTTGATTTGTTTTGGGGAGTGTATTCACTCCTTAAAAATGTTATTCATATGGCACTTATTTACATATTTTTGATGACTAGCAAGTATTGTTCTATACGGCCACTGAGCAAACTCTTTTGTATTTCAAAATAATGTAACCAAGAATAAAAACAACTTTATTTTTTAAAGAATTTTTTAAACGGATTTAAATATTTTAGATATCAAAAAGCGTGGCGTTATTATGTAAAATATCGTCATCTCATTGCCAACATGGCGAAGCCGTCGTCCGTCGAACGGCAAAAATTAGCGGCCAAAGAAGCGAGATTGCAAGAAATGAGAACACAGAGTAAAATGAAAAGGGATGTCACAGTTGCCATATCTTCGGAAGGTTTTTATACGACCGGCCTTATGTGTGACGTGGTACAGGTAACTATAAAAATAATCTTGCTTCAAAAAATATAACTTTCATTCGTCTTCCTGTAAAAATTGAACAATTAAATTGTTTTAGCACGCCATGTTAATACCGGTTCTAGTAAGACACCTAAGATTCCACAAATCTCTAGAGAGCTTAGAGGAAAAGATTGGTTATACGTTCAAACAGAGGGCACTCTTGCAAACGGCACTGACCCACCCTTCGTACAGAGAGAACTTTGGAACTAATCCCGACCACGCTAGAAATAGTTTGACTAATTGTGGTATACGACAGCCGGAGTATGGGGACCGAAGGATACATTACACAAGGAAGAAAGGTACACCTAATGTCACATATATTTTTTTTACATCTTGATTTAATTAACATGGATGTGATTCGTTCCATTTCCGTTTTTTTTTTATACATCGATATACCCAAAAGTTTTACGAATACTTTTGTCACTGGTTGCTTAGGTATTATACGAAATCTTATATTTTTAAAATGTTTCATATACGCCAAGCAGTTTTTCAGCGGTTAATAATGAACTATAGATTAATATATATATTTTTTTATGTATTTACAAAACATAAATATTGTTCCTACAGTGCTGTGAATTCCTTTCAGGTATCGTGACCCTCATAAACATAATGTCTCGTTTCGGTAAGACCAATGAGACAGAATCCGATATAAAACACAACGAACGTCTCGAGTTTCTCGGGGACGCAGTGGTCGAGTTCGTATCCTCGATACATTTGTTCCGGATGTTCCCGGGACTCACGGAGGGTGGCTTGGCGACTTACAGAGCTTCTATTGTGCAGAACCAACACTTGGCGCAGTTAGCGAAGGTACAAAAGATTAAAGCTATAATTTTGTAAGGAAAGATCCTAAGACTTTATGTCTTGAAAAACATTTCGATATTTTAAAGGTTACAATTTGTGTAAACTTTTTTTTGCGTAAGAGCGTACAAATTGTGACAGGTTACGTGATGGCGTTGCAGCCAAACAAAACTTATTCCGTCGCTATGTTACAAATAAATGACAGACAAATCAATTTACAAGTAAAGAAGTGGTAAAAAAAGATACTATTAAACATTTTATGGTATAAGGTTCCAGAAGAATATATTATGTATTAAGATTGACATGACATCTTGATCGACATATTGGTGGGCTGAACCAGTGTAACTACCGGCACAAGGGACATACTAACTTAGTTTCCAAGTTTAGTGGCAGATGTAAAGAATGATTAAAATTTCTTACGGTGCAAATGTATATGAGCGGGGGTGACCACTCACCATCAGGTGGCCCATTTGCCCGTTCGCCCACCTATTTCATACAAAAAGACAACGATTCAATCGATATCGTCGCTTCACTAATATGCGTGTGTGTTCGCAGAACATAGGGCTGGAGCAGTACATGCTGTACGCGCACGGGTCGGACCTGTGCCGCGAGGTGGTGATGCGCCACGCGATGGCGAACTGCTTCGAGGCGCTCATGGGGGCGCTCTTCCTCGACGCCGGCCTGGAGGTAGCGACCGCTTTTTATTGCACGACGTCTCCATTATTAATCACAAAAAAATTTAAAAGTTTCTTTGCGGAGATACTTTTCGGTAGCATCTCGGAGTTGGGAAGTCGGCAGTGTTGCACTTCCGTGACACGGAAATATTGGAAAGATCTCTGCAGTAGTGTCGGATTGCTAACCTACCAATTTTTTTTTAAATTAGAGAATAGATTGCATATCATAGATATGAATAACGTAAACCGATTTTTGTCCCAGTGATTGTGGGCCGATAGCTGCACATAAAAAATCGATTATGGTCTCATTTTAAAGACGATTCTTAATTGTAATTTACTAAATTTATTAGAATTAATTTTAGAGAGTGGAATAAAGTTGCTGGTAGGTTAGAGAGCGGAACTACGGCTGTATAAGGAAAAAAATGGGAAACGTAAACAAAATTAAATTAAATTGTTATCGACAAACTCCAATTCTAACAGAAATAATGCATATTATTTGTCATTAAAAATTTCATTTAAATAACTTTTCATCATTTTGGCGCTGAATGTAGATGAGTAACTTGCACTTTACAATGAAATAAAATCAAAACGAAACCTGTCATAAGTCTCGAAATTCCGAAAATACTTTTGGATAAATTCGAATATTCGCGGGCGACCCACTAGTGCAAATTTGAAATTGTAATATAATGTTATAACAAAAGCGCGCTCCTCCCTGTTAAATTAATATCAGCTTGCATCAGTTTGAGTTTGTGACGCTAGTACTTACAAGCAACAAGTCTGAGTGTAAAGACGGCAAAATGTATAAACAATACGTGTGCGTCTCGGGACGCACGACAGAAGTGATAACTTAAAAAAAAACGTCTGCCGCTGCCGTATGCGTAAGAGAATGGGAACTCAGACAGACTGGCGCCGTAACGCGTTACGTAACGTTACGTAGCGTTAAGATTATATTCACTGAATTATGTTAACTTTTGTTTATTAAAAAAACCTAAATGACATATATATGTGCTGTCTATCATATGGACGCGCTCTTCGACTAATTTTATAAGATACCTAATGATGAAATGATCATCATTATCTAAGAAGATAACGCTTTTCTTTCATTATTTCAGGTCACGGACAAAGTGTTCGGGTTATCTCTCTGGTACTTCGAGCCTGATCTACTGGAAGCTTGGTCAAAGGAGCGACCGCATCCGTTGCAAGACCAAGAGCCGTTGGGCGACAGGAAATATATTAAAAACTTTGAATTCCTACAGAAGTTGACTGAATTCGAAGAAAGTATAGGTTAGCGAATTATTGTATAGCACTATTCACCTACAAATATACTTTAAAACTGAAGTAAAGTAACAGCCTATAAATATTTCACTGCTGGGCTAAGGGCTCCTCTCCCAAATAATTTTTAGAGCTTATTCCTCTACGCTGCATCAATGCTGGTTGGTGGATACGCATGTGACAGCATTTCATTGAAAATAGATACATGCAGGTTTTCTCACGATGTTTTCGTTCACCGCTGAGCACGAGATGAATTATAAACACAAAATTATATTAAGTTATTTTCATTCATATTTTATATGAAGAGTAAAATGTTTTTTCAGGTGTTCAATTTAAACACATACGTCTGTTAGCACGTGCGTTTACTGACCGCTCCGTTGGATTTACACATCTGACCCTAGGATCAAACCAGCGCTTGGAATTCCTAGGTGACACAGTTTTGCAACTAGTCGTGTCCGATAGACTGTACAGACACTTCCCGGACCACCACGAAGGGCATTTATCTGTGAGTCCATTTTTATATTTCGCAAATCCACATTCAATATAGGAAACAATATGTTCGTCGTCCTTACCCATACAATTGTCATTGACAGAGTGCCTGAATAATTTTATTTGAAAACCCTTTTTTATATACTAGTATTAATGAGAAAAATAAGAAAAATTGTCTTGAAGATATCTTTGTGCATAATCAGAAATTTGTCAAACAGTTTTTTTTTTGTTCGTTTTATCTTCGTAGCTACAAAATTAATTAAAAACCGGCCAAATGCGAGTCGGGTTCGCGCACAAAGGGTTCCGTACCATTATATATAAAAACGGTAAAAAACATTGTCTGCTGTATGGTAGCCCCCTTAAATATTTATTTTATTCTGCTTTTTAGTATTTGTTGTTATAGCGGCAACAGAAATGCATCATAAAATTTCACATGTTTAACTATCACGGTTCATGAGATACAACCTGCGGACAGCGGAGTCTTAGTATTAGGGTCCTGTTTTACCCTTTAGGTAAAAAGGATCTCTAAATTTGCCTGCCTGCTGGACAATCCTCCACTGTCCAGTTTAATATTTAATATAATATAATATTGTGCAATATACGTGAATGTGAAAATGTGAATTATTAATAATAATTTCAAGTTTAACCCTGGGTCGGGTCGATAAGTTGGGTCTTTATAGCACAAACATCTTAGTAGTTTCCTGGAGTTTAGTAGTTAGCAGTGTTTAAACTCTTGTATGACTGCTCATAAATACGTTAATCCTGCAGCTTGAGAATGCCCGATGCGAATGTATTCGGCCAGGAAAATATCAATATTATGTTTATTAGTACTTTATGACAAAAGTAACTTAATCCAGTACGGTTGCTAATTTATTTCATATTATTTGTTCAAGCTTGCTTCATAACAAATTTCATAAAATTCGGTTTAGTCTTATTTTCGCATTTATAATATCAGTATAGATTAATATCTTTTTGTATCACAAATTTTAAATGAGATTATAATATTTTCAGCTCCTTCGTTCATCTCTAGTCAATAATCGCACTCAAGCTATGGTGTGTGATGATCTCAATATGTCGGAATACGCCATATACAACAATCCCAAAGCTAAACCAACCACAAAGAAACACAAGGCTGATTTGCTGGAAGCGTTTCTGGGCGCTTTGTATATTGATAAGGTACGTTTATGTAGCGATTTCGTTCATCTTATTACAATTAATAAAACTGTAAAAAAGCTAAACGGTCTAAATATCCCACGGCTGGGATAAGCCCTCCTCTCCTTTTTTATATGAAAAAAGTATTTATTTTGATTAAGTTTTTATTGTAAAATATAAAATATACGGTTGATACTGTTTCCAGTCCTTTTTGTTTGAATCCTCATTACAAATTGATATTTTAATATTTAATTTGTAATAATAATTAGAATGATGATATATGAATCTGAAAATAAATTATTTATATGATTCTATCCAAGAATTTAGAATACTGTCAGGCGTTCTGCAACGCGTGTCTGTTCCCACGTCTGCAAGAATTCATTATGAACCAGAACTGGAACGATCCGAAGTCGAAACTGCAGCAGTGTTGCCTCACTCTGCGTTCCATGGAAGGAGGAGAACCTGACATACCGGTTTACAAGTTCGTGTTTTGTTTTAATATAGAATAACTACCCGTTTCGACTACGCACATCTAACCGGTTTTATCCCTGTATGATTTGTTTCAAATAAAAAAATATACACAAACAACATAAAGTTTATCCACTCTATTATTGACATATATAAACGCATAGATTCAAATAAGTCTCTTTGAGCTTATGAGATTATTTGAGATTATGTTCCCGAACGTCACTTTGACGTCACTTTACATTATAAATTTGTGGTAAAACATTTTCTGTTTTTGCCAGAGGATGCGTCGCCAAGCGAATGACGCTTCCCTCTTCTACCAACCAACGGCCAGTTTTATAATTATAACAACACGAAACATTACAATAATATTTATACAGTGTACCGCTTTAAATTAAAGCCATCTCTACACTCAAAATTCGGATGAAAACTTTCATTCATCCCGTCAATATATAGTATAATAATCGATTTATTCTAATGCTCGTCCGCGCAGAGTGATCGAGTGCCTGGGCCCCACCAACACGCGCGTGTACACGGTGGGCGTGTACTTCCGCGGCGACCGGCTGGCGGCGGCGCGCGGCCACTCCATCCAGGAGGCCGAGATGAACGCGGCCGAGCACGCGCTCAGCTGCGCGCACGGTGACCGTCTCCGCTATCTCCCTTGCTCTTCATTCCTACGATACTGTTGTCTAGTTTGCGGTGGAGTAACCGGTGGTCTTCCTTCTGGTTTACTGCTCGGATATTCTTATACGAACTACCGCTACACATACTTTTGAAATAGTACCTCCTGTTGGATTGGCATTGTACTAGCTTATTATATATGTAGATCTTTATTTCAGAACTATTCCCGCAATTAGATCATCAAAAAAGATTAATTGCGAAGACTATGCGGAAGAAGAAAAATCGTCAGAAGGGCAATAAGAACGCGAAAACAGAAAAGGATTCGTCGTTCCAGAGAAAGATTAACGACGACAACGCGCCCAAAGCGTACAGACTCGGAGCTCAAGAAGAGGAAAGTTCGGATGAGAGCGTTCGGGAACCTTCGGACACGGAGCAGCAAAATCCAGAAGATCGAAATTCTAACGACGACTCTGGTTTGGACAGCGATTCAGCAACGGTTCCCGATAAGTTTGAAAACATACAGGTTAGCAGCCTCCTGACTGACATGGAGAAGTTAAAGGAGGATCTAATAAAGAGGAACGAATACGATAAGTTGAAAGAGAAATGCCGTAGGCTTGACTCCGATGATGACTAGTGGAAAAGTTTATTTAATGAGTGTTGTAATTACAATATTTTCATATTTTCGTCTAAAAGGCATATTATATAAGCGTATCGATGTAAAGGGTTATTGGTAAATCCATTAACGTAGATTATAAGCAAAACAAGTTACAACGTAAGCCTAAATGTTTAATCAATATTCAATATATGTATTTTTCTCTAGCAACAATCCGTCGCTATTTATAGTAAGTATAAAAGTTATACTGAGCTTGATACTTAAAAAAGACAGACTTTACATTTTGACGAGTGACGAAAAAAAAGAAATTAAATAAATGTCTATGAAATACTATACCCCGGTTTTATTTTATATTTAATGTTCTATTAGTAGAAGATCCGAACCTAAAACGACCTTCACCGAGCTGATAATTAAATGAAACATATTTTTTAACAAATTTAGTATATTAGAAAATATGTCAAGAGTGGGGTATTTTTAATTATTTAAAAAAAAATGATTTTTAATTATTTAAAAAAAATGATTTTTAATTATATATTGCAACATCAACATAATAAGATTTTTTTACTCTGACTTGATACTTTAGTATCAAACGTATAGAATGTGCAGCCGTTGGGTTGCCTATTATTTGCCTGGACAAACTTTGTTATAAAATATGTTTCATTCTATTATCAGATCGGTGGAGGTCGTTTCAAGTTCGGATCTTAGACTATGAATTGACATTGCTTAATGAATTTTATTAATGCTTACTTGGTGGTATGGCTTTATGCAATCCCAATCACATATATGTAGAGCCAAGCCGTAATTTTTAGTATTTTAGTGAGCCAGTGTACCTACATGTAAGGGACATAACATTTACCAAGGTTGTTAGAACATTGGCGTTGTTAAAGATGGTTGATATTACTTAGTGTCAATGTGTCATCAATCAGGGTGATGGTGACCACCGAAATCAGTTGGTCGATTTGCCAGTGTTACTACCTACTAAATTATAATACAAAATTTATTTTATAACATAAAATTATAGAACAGTCTGCCTGCTAAATTATATTTAATTATTGTGTGTTTGCACTATTAGTTAAATACAACAAAAGTAATCAATGTTCCTTACGAGGAGACGCAGCTTTGGATAAATAAAAAAGTTTAAAAAAAAAATATTTATTTTAGTATTGGAACTATGTTAATAACAACAAAGTGTAAAGACGACTGGTCCTTTGAGTTTGTTGGCGCGTAAAGTGAGCCATTGCTTCTGGTTGGGCACGTACATCTCTGCAGGCATCAGCTGTTCAGGCGCGTCGTTATCTTAAATAAATTAAGTATGGTTAGTACTTTGACAAAAGGCAGCTTAGATTTTTTATAAAAATTCCGAATCGTATTTTCTTCAATTCATATTATTTTCTTATCTGTACCGCTACAAAATATTACTTTAAATAGCTAAGAGAACTGGATCTGACTTATTAATCGTGGATTTAATTTTTAATAAGCCAAAGTAAATGAATATTTACAATAACCGTAATTACAATGAATATTAATATTTACAATAACAATAATTACAATGAATATTAAAATTTAACAATAAGTGTGTACCCACACCGCAAATACGTTTACGGAACGTCGTAACAAATCGTAAACTAGGTACAAGATACAGAATAGTGCGTCTTGATTGATACTTAAAATATAAACAGAAAGCTTAAGGCAAAAAAGTACAAATTTTAGTAAATAGTTAGTTGTTTTAATATGCAATATAAATAATTATTAAAATTAATAACTGTTGTATAGTTCGTACCATCTTTCCTGATTTTGGCGGACTGCATTGTGGACTCTTGCATAGAGATAAGATCTCCCGGGGCATGCAGTAACAGTCTTCCGACTCCTTCACAACGTCTGAAAATAATTCTTATTCTTTACTAATTTCCATCACATTGTTAAACAATTCAGTTATAGTAAATTGAAAACGACAAACTAATTTAAAGGTAAATAGGGAATGATGTGTTGGATTTACGATTACAATTTTACGAAATTCTGGTATATGGTTGGTCCGTACTTATTGTCCAGATTCCAGATAACAAGGATCAGCAGATTGAATAACGCACCCTTCTCACTGGGGTCCCAGAACATTGGTTACAAACCAATTCGAGTAAAAGTCATCAAGTCTGATGTGCAGCCAGCGATAAAATGGTAAACGTTGAGAATGTATATTATGAGTCTATAAAAACTAATCAAAGACATTAATATTTCCCATAGATAATTACTACTATTTAATTATTTAGACATATTTCTAACATATTTGTGTTTGGAATAATGTAAGTCAGGATATGACTGCATTTAAATTAGTAATTGGTACGGGAAATAAAATTATCAACAGTAAAGTCATAAACTCGTATTATATTTTTACCTTAATACTTCATTTTGTAACATCTGCTTCTTCGATGGGGCCTCAAGCTGCTTGCACTCATTTAACCAGTTGCGAACTTCATTGAAGTCTGCTAATAATTGTAATGCTGCTTCTTTTCTAAAATTATATTGTTTATAATCCGTTTAGTGTGTATAAGATTTAATAATTGTACATAAAAAAAAAAAAAATTGTACACGTCTTATTAAAATTGACAGAACTCCCTACTAGAATAAATATATCTAATAAAAACCATCTCTTACAGATAGTCAAATAATTGTTTTGAAAATAAGACGACAGTAGTAGCTTATTTTGATGAAAAATAAATGCTGATGATCTAACTGAAAACGATGTATCTCAATGTATGGTAGCAAAAAGGGCTTCATGTTACCGATAACATTAAAAATCGTAACTACTGTTTAACGAAAATTTAGGAAACTTATTATATTTTCTATTATACCGATTTAGCTTTTACTTGGTGGTAGGACTTCGTGCTAACCGTGATTACCTATTCATCAAATATTCTATCCCCAAGTAACAAGACTTAGTGTTGTTGTGTTCCGGTTAGAAGGGTAAGTGAGCCACTGTAACTACAGGGACAAGAAACTTAACTTTTTAGTTGTTTCTATAGTTGGTGGCGTATTGGTGATGTAGCGACCACTTACCATCACTTGGTCCATCTGAAATCAACGGTATTGTTATAACAAAAAGGTATTGTGAATGGTAAACAGTACTCTTACGTGAATTTAACTTTCGCCACATAGATATGATGCAGCCACGACTCGCACATGATACGCAGCACCATGTTGAGGGTCGTGATATCAGGCGTCGCTTTTATCACCGGTAACAGCATTTTATCTGATGAATTATGTATATTTTTTGTTGATTAATTAAAATATTAATTTAGGTCTTTGTGCTTACAGCTAAAATCTTGAGGTCTAATTGTAGAGAAAGATATTACGTATTTATAAATTAATGGATTAGCTTAAAGGAAAAGTTCTAAAGCGACTTTAGCGATACCTTCTCGAGGAGACTACTCAGCAAACGTACCTAAGAACTCATGTACATAACGGGAATGCATTATGTCTGGTTGAGTTATCTTCCTCCACTCGGCGTTGCTCGGAAATATCATCGTGAGATGCGCCAAACTTATCGTTGCGCAAACTGATGATAATACACTAGTTATTTCTTCTGTTGCTTCCTGGAAATATAAACAGTTTTTACAGCAAAGTATTTTAAATAATACATTAAGATACTTCGTATTAAATTTAATTACCTTTAACTTTTGTATGTTGACTTTTACTTCGGATACTAACTTTTCTCTCATTTTCGCACAGACATTCTCGTGTACACCGATTTTTCCTGAAAAATAAACGATATATGGACATTAAATCGCTAGATAACCGAATCACATATTAATCATAATTATGCACGACACTACAATCATACAAGTCATAACAATGTGGTTTATTATATTGTTATGCCACAATTATTGGGTATTATGCATATTTGTGAACACCGTATGCGTACTATTAACAGTGTCTGACATTCTGGTTAGGTAAGGTAGGGCTCGGCTCACCGGACTCGAGCGCGGCGGAGTGGTCCGCGAAGCGCAGCTGCAGCAGCTGCTCGTGGCAGGCGCGAAGGTCGCAGTGCGCGACGAGGAAGAAGTCATCAACGCGCCACTGCGCGGCGAGACGCCGCGTCTGCGCCGCGCACCACAGGCGACATGTGTGGATCGAGTGGTCTGCGGCCAAGGGACATTTTACTCACTGACCCTCACAATCTTACTTTAGTGGGGATTTCAAGTATATTGTATAGATCAGAAGTTCAGACTATTTTCAAAATTTAGCTGGTACCGTCGGACTCCCTGCAGCTACATTTTTACCGTATTCCCAAAACTCGACAAAAAATGTGAAGGTTAGATCTAACTATGGAAATTTGCGTTGCAGAGTTCCAATCAGGAATTATTACTTTTCAAACGTTGTACTTAATATGGAATATGCAAGTATTTACAAATAACATTCGCTGAGTTTCGTAAAATATTATCTGCCTAAATTGAAAGATAAAGTCAAGACAACATTTTAGTTCTTCACTATCGAAACCTCTCTAACGTAGACCATCGTCGGGTCTCCCGTGGACAACTGCGTGTTTGGGAACTAAGGGTCAAGATTTATAGCTATATATAAACTTGTTTGGTTGTATAACATTTTTTTTTACAATAGGTACACCTCTTTTTTTCTTTTCTCGCGGGAAAAACGCATTACAATAGATACACCTAATATGACTTAGTAATAACCTTTTTGTTCAACTGTTAATGAAAATTATATTCATTTTTAAACAAAGTAAGAAAACACTTTAATTATTAAATTAACTTAATTTACCTTTTCATCACACCTTTTTTTTATGTTAGAGGTGGCAAACGAGCAGGAGGCTCACCTGATGGAAAGTGACTACCACCGCCCATGGACATCTGCAACACCGGGGGGCTTGCAGGTGCGTTGCCGGTGTTTCAGGAAGAAGTAAGCTCTTTGCTAGAAGGTTCCCTAGTCGTGTCGGTTCGGAAAAACCGCCGGCGAAAGCTGGTTCCACAGAGTAGTTGTGCGAGGCAGAAAATGTCTTAAAAATCGCGCTGTTGTGGATTTTCGGACATCTAGGTGGTGTGGGTGATATTTTGAATTTTGATGAGATGTCCGAAGGTGAAATTCTGCAGCCGAGATTAATCAATAAATTCTCTAGAAGATGCAGAGCGATCCAACATCTCTACGCAAAGCCAAAGGATCAAGTAGATCGGAAAGGGCTTGATCGTCGATAATTCCAGCCGCTCTATGTTGGATACGGTCAAATGGAAGGAGCTGGTACTGGGGAGCACCCGCCCAGAGGTGAGTACTCCATGTGTGGCCGAATTTGTGCCTTGTAGAGTCTTAGACGATGGGCCGACGTGAAATACTGTCTTGCCTTGCTGAGCAAACCGAGCTTTTTTGATGCCAATTTGGCTTTGCCTTCCAATTGACCGCGAAACGGAACGAGGCTCGAAATATCGACGCCAAGTATTCCGATACTAGCTGTGGCGGCTATGTTCGCAAATCGTGAAGATACGACAAATGGTGTTTTTTTAGCAGTTAACGCGCAAACTTGCGTCTTTTTGGGGTTGAAATGGACTAGGTTTATCCGGCCATAGCAGTGAATGTTTCCGATCTGCCAAAAAACTGGTAATCCAATTGCATAATTTCCCGGGAAGCCCATAGGAAGGAAGCTTCGAAAGAAGCGCTTTGTGCCACACGCGATCGAAGGCCTTCGCTATGTCCAGACTGGCTGCTAATGCCTCCCCCTTACTCTCAACTGCTTCCGCCCATTTATGAGTCAGGTAAACTAGAAGATCACCGGCTGAGCGACCCCGACGGAAACCGTACTGGCGGTACTCCTCTAGGTACCGCAGGAGCTGGCAGTTTATAATGGACTCCATTACCTTGAAGAACAAGGAGGTAATGGCTATAGGCCTATAGTTGGACGGGTCTGAGCGGTTGTTCTTTTTAAGGATCGGATGCACCAAAGCAGACTTCCAGGAGTTCGGGACGACGCCGAATGCATAGGATTGTCGGAAAAGACGCGTTAAGACCGGCGCCAAATCGGGAGCACAAGTCCGTAGCACGATTGGAGGGATGCCATCGGGTCCACTCGATTTATGAATATCCAAGGAAAGAAGTGCTTTACGAACTGCACTTTGCCGGAATTTAACCGTGGTATCACACCGCGGGATTGTTGGTGGTGACTTTCCTTGGTCATCCAGAGTCGAGTTCGCTGCGAAGAGAGAGCCTAAAAGATCATCGATAGGTCCTGCCCTTCAAGGCTGCCGAGGCGTCGAAAGCAGATATCATCTCTGACGTAAACGCACACCCCAGGTCGTGGTACAAAGGAATGTTCCAATTTGTACCCGGGGTAAGAAAGAATAGTCGTATCGGCAGGAGAGGATATCTGGGTCTCGGTAAGAAAGAGCAAGGCCGGCTTCGCCGTCTCAAGGTGAAAGTGAACGGCGTTCAAGTTGGAGTTGAATCCCCTTATGTTGCAGAAGTCCACAGTGTGGGTGGTAAGGGTTGCCTTATGATGCCTGCTCCGCTTGCCCCGAACAGTGGCAAGCGCAAAATTGCCCCCCCCCAGAATTCGGAGGGCAACCGGGGCATCCCAGCTCAGGTGGTGTACGTCCTGAGCATGGATGCCCAGAGAGGGATTCTCCACTCTCCTGGGGTAATGAAACCAAATTCTGCCCAACCATTATGTTTTGGGGGGAGGGGGATCGGGCCTCCGGGACTCTTACATACCGGACGAAACGCGGTAGCATAGCTACCACTTTACGCCGATTTTAAGTGAGAGAGTGGTACTTCCCCGGGCGTGCCGGCCCATTCGGCTGCAACCCGAAGGTATGCAGTGTGGCACTACCACTAGAAATAACTACCTCGATAGAATAAATAAATAGTCATATAATTCGAGATCTTTCCTATGATTCTGTTCTTCTTGAAACTTACCTAACCGATTAATAGTATAAAAATATCATAATTAAATCGAAAATCAAGAAATACAAAAAATCATTATTTTCGTAAAACTCGCCGAATGTAATTGGAAGTCTAAACAGTTGGTCTCTATGCGTGATTGCTAATTTACTGTAAAATATCGTGTTTTACCCTAGTCTACTCTAGACTAGTCTCTTTGTTCTGGTGCTTGGCCTATAAGCTTAGAGCAGCTGAATTTAAACACCAATGAGATGGGCGAGCCAATGTAAAATTATTAGTAGTAGCCTGGAGTCTTGATATTTGCAGTTTGCTTTACCATTGCGCGGAAAACACATGATGCTATTATGCCTGATTTCAATCAGGTCGCGTCGGATTGCCTCGCCATGGAATAGAAAGTGCACTTGTGCACCATATTTATCTAATGCGCTTGTTTGTTGTTGGGTGTTGGTGGTGTTGTGTTGGTAATTGGCTTGTTTCTCTTGAGAATGTGTCAGAAATTGGTCACTATAAATGTTGTTGTTTCACTAGTATAATTTTACTCACCAAGTCTATGTAATATTGGTATTTGTTCTACGATCGGCAAATCCTCTAAAGGTGCTCCTAAAATATAATCCCACGTGACCTCGCAATGATTATTCAGCGTTACCAACTCCTGAAGCATTATCGCGAAATTAGCACCAGATACTGTTGCCTGAAAAATAATCGCTATTATGATATTTCTGAAATTATTTTAGTATTATGTCTAACTACTTAAAATGTAGTAATTGACTATGGGAAAATCTTAATGTCTTTGATTACATAAGTAGGGTTCTATGCCGATTAGCCTTCTTGTAAATTAATAGGTATAGAGTGTATTAAGAGATAAACAAAACTAAAGGCTTATACTAATAATAATACAATTGTTATTTAATGTTAAAGATATAGAATACTTACTTCGGTTACGTATACTGAAACATCAGAATAATCCTTCAGAGAGGTTGGAGTTAAATTTGTTGTTAATGTCGCCCTAATAAAATACAAAAAAATTATCGATTTCAAATAGACAATCATTTATTGAAAAGATTTTATCAAATTTCTTTTCTAAGAAAATATGTAATCAGATTATTTTGGAGCAAATTGTACAAAATGTAAATTTATGTAACTCCTATAATATATTTCTCACCCAAAATGCTTATCCCATGAAGTGGACGTAACATGGCATCCTAACGCATCAGCCAAGATTCTCAATGACGATAATATTAAATCCGGAGTATCTAAAAAATGTATCAAGAATTTTATAAAGTTTAAAATAAATAATTAGAAAAATAACGAATGACAATTTAGTAAATAGGCACAGGTTAAAAAATTAAACAATTGACAGCGTCAAATGATAATTATTATATTGTTTTTAACATTAATGTGCTTATATTGAAGAAGCGCTGTTTTACATAGTGGTAAGGCTTTCTGCCGTCCCTTATGGGTAGCTAGCACCCACTCATTGCATATTCTACCGCCATACAACAATATGATGTGGATGAATGTGTCACCGACTATAAAGGATGTATGTATGAATTATTAACCAAAATTAACTCGAAAGGACGATTGTGACCTCGTATCATCGGGTTACCAGTCTGCCTATCTGTTTTAAATTAAAAAAAAACTTACTGTTATCATTGAATGTTGTGAATAACCATTCGCGAAGGTTTTGACTCGTTTTAGGTGATCTGGAATAGTGATTACAAAGATTTATTCGCTTTCTAAATATACAGATTAAAATTTTGTATAAACATTATCAATTCCAAATGCTGTTAATTTACGTCCATGATTGTAAGTACCGTTTGCAACGCAAAAAAATCTGCAAGTCTTGTAAGCTATTTATTTTTATGTTATCTATAATATGTGGTATATTACGACCAAAATGAAACAGACATGTAAATAATTGGTCATGACGTTAAACTGGTACCGTTTGAAAAAGAAACATGTAATTTTAACTATCCTCATTTTACCTAAGCCTTAATTAATAAATCCGTATAGTGTGCGTGTTTTTATACTTCTGTTATATTTTTTGGTATTTACTTGTCTCTTTAAATTTTGTTAGCTATTTTTAATTTATTATTTTTAAACCCACATCAGTTTCTAGTACTGTGCTAACGTCTTTATAGAGTAAAGTATTAAAATATATTTTTTTTTATTTTATTTTGAGTGTTTTTTTGCTACTGCAAATCCTATACCCTACAGGTTCAATCCTAACAGAATTTGGAATAGATAAGGTATTCAATATTTATTGTTTTAGTGGTTTTATTTTTCTATTTGTGACATGAATAATTTTAACCACGATTAAATGCGAATATCTATTTGCAGTAGGTAACCAAAATGATACCTTGTCGCTAATGGAAACGAAGACCACCAAAGCACAATATGTTCCAAACAACTGCCGACGTCACCCCAAAGTAAATTTTGATAATATTCCGTTACCTTCTGAGCAGACTTCTTACTAGCTTGTATTCTTCCTATAAAATATTTATATTAAAAAAAGCAATAAATATATTGTATAAATTAGATAAGTTGAAAATAACATTTACCTGACTTTAATTTCTTCACACCCTTGGGCCCCAACAATATCGGTGATATATTAGCAACAGTGTCTAGAAGTATTTCAATGTACATTTCTTCACTTTGTAAAATTCCATTTACATTTTCTGTAATTATATGGAATAGTTACAAAAGCTCGCATTAAGCAAGAGTAATGTCATTGTGTCTATAATGGTGGAAAATTTATCAAAGCGATTTTCAAAATATTTGAATAATAAATGTAATATTTAATTAAGTATATAAAGTTACATACCTAACTTAATATAACGATATAGTTCAGTAAATAACTTATGTACTAAAAAAAAAGTTTTCCAATTTATCTTTTCGACTTAAACAAAGTCTAATACTTAGTCTTTTAACTTAGTGACTTAGTCTAACAAAAACACAAAAACATTACCATCGTTATTAAAAACATTGTCTAAGACACATTCGTTGCCTAGAAGAGATGTGTAAGGTACGTCGGCATCTGAATTTTGTGGATTCAACATCTCTGTCAATTTCTTATGACCATTCTTCAGGTCGATGAGACTTTGTGCTTGTTTCATTTTAGCTTTTTTATTTTCTATGAACGCTTGACGCCGCTTCGTTATACTGAGTCGGCGAGATGACGAATTCGGTGGTGTTATGTGTTTTGTTAATGTACTAAAAATATAACAAATACTTATTGCTTCAGATATTTTAAATATATGTCAGATATAGAATACTTAAACAATTCAATACAAATCAATTAAATAAATAATGGGTGTTTTTTTATTGAGATAAAATTACCCAAATGGATAAACATAGATTTGCAATTTTAATCCCAAAAAGTATGTGTTAGACTAATTTGATGAATGAAATTTCAAATTGTTCCTAGGGACAGTGAAAGAACCCTTATTATTGATTACATGTCAAAAAGGGTATTGAACCGTATTAAGCACGTGTAATTCTAAGGCGTGTTAAGTGATTATTACGCGTATTGTTGACGCCCCTACACGGTCCTATCCTTGACAACTCACCACATTATTATACTTAATTCATTTATACATCATAAAAAAGGGCGTTAAAAATCATCCGCTATATACAAAGATTAGAAGAATTAGAAGCAATAAAAAACTTACTGGTATATTTCCAAACTATCAGCGTTAGAACTGGAATCGTAATCGCCATGATCTTCAGGTTTGAACATCATCACCAAACAATTTATTAGACGGTGGCAATTAACTTCCGTTCGGCTCTTTGCTAGAACCTATACACCAACGAATATCATTATTATATTTTCTTTCTTTTTTTACTGAATAGAATGCGGACAATTGCATGTTTCGTACAAACTAGGACGCGGCCTTAAATTCTATTGTAATTTTGTTCTAAAAGAAGTTTCGTTATTTCTATAATAGCATTACAGTATTTACTAATTCTATACTTTAGTGCATAAACGGAGTATATATTGAATATATAGCTTTTTGTATATGTAAAATTTATCATCAACATATACATATATCTTATATATACTTGAACGTAAATTATTTTAGTAACTTAACTATCCAACCAATATGTTTTCGTAAGTCAATTATTTATAATTACATATTTGCCAGGCAAAACTTCCCGTTTTAAGAAGTTATGGTGAGTATTCCATCATATCGCTCTTGCAGAATGGTGAATATACATGTAGATACAAATTCTTAATCGGCAAATGTTGGGTAATGGATTCATCATGATCTCCGTTGTCGAGGAAAATAATTATATAAGATAATTGAACATGACAAAACTGTAAGACTTGACCAGATTCGAACTTCGGCAAATTCAATTAAATTGTATATATAATGTATATTCAAACTCACCTGTACAATTTTTGTTAATGTTAACGGCTTTGTTTCGCTAACGACATTCGGATATGCGTTACTGCAGATGTTAAATTTAGCACTAAATTTCTTATAACTTAAGCCGATTAAGTTATTGTAAATGCCAACTAAACTGTAAAAAGTATACATTAATCATAATCTATACAATAATATATTTATGGTATTTTCTGTTTGAAAACTTTCCGAAAGATATAGTAACGGATGCCCGTTAATCGGACAGAGGGAACTGTTTTGTATAAACATACATTTTTAGTTTTAGATCTATATATATAATACAAAAAATAGAAAAAATGTATATATATAATGTCATAGGCGAACGGGCAATGCGCCACCAACCATGGGAGCTAAGACGTTATGTCCCTTATGCCTGTCGTTATATTGGCTCACTCACCCCTCAAACCGTAACACAACAATACTAATTATATCTGTAAAATATCTGATGAGTGAGTACCTACCTACTTGGCTTGCACAAAGCCCTACCACTGAAGAAGTGTTATATATAATTTATTAATGATTTGGACTTGCAACCTTAATTAAAATATATATATATATATATATATATAATTATTTGCAAAGTTAATTATGTAAGGTCAGCAAAAAAAGTTACCTTAAACATGATTCAATCATTTTCCTAGAGTCTTCTCTATGTAGGCAGGTTGATAAAATTGTGAGTATGAGACTATTTATCGATTGTAGCATTATGAATCTTCTGCTACACAACATGTCGAAAACATGGTCGTGTTTACTTAACACAAGACCATTTTCCTTTTTCAGTCTAGCTAACTTAGGATTTAATTTGTAGAACGATTTCACTACTTTCATTAAATATTCTATTATTTCATCTAATACCTGCGAAATTTTAATATTTAAGAAAGGTAAATTATTTTTTATTTCAAAAATAAAAACAACTGTAAAAAAAAAGTGTAGATACGTTTTAAATGTCGCTTCTTTTAATTTAGTAAAATAGTAGCGATCATTATTTTTTTTTTAAATCCAGGCAGTTTATTTTTAAATTGATATAATTTTCATAAATTAAATCGAACCTGTATGCTAACTAGCTCCATAATAAAACTGCGATTCGTTAGTGAGTGATTATTCGTTTTTCCAACACAATTCCTCCATTTATTATCCGTTTCCATAACCACTTTTGTTATGGCATAGCAAACAATCTCCATTTCCCTGCAATGACTAAAGAGTTCCTTTTCATCCACAGTTTCTTCGCTTATCCATTTCTTACTTGTTATTTTTGTAGTCATATTTAAAAAAAGAATCGATTGTTTTTAAAAATAAACAAAAACTGTTTAATCTGTGACGTTAACTGTATGGAGTCATCATGAGAACTGAGGTGTTATCGTATTGTATAAAATAAATCGATGTGCAGCGATGTCGGTGCCAGCTTGCTTTGTAAAGTTCGCGTCTTACTTCTTGTAGGACAAGTTAGAATTGCCTACGTTAAAGTTTTTATGGCTGTTCAACCTCGACCTTGACATAATGGACTAACTTAATAATGAACAACGAATCTTGTCATTGTAATTTATTAGGCCGTTGTTAAATAAATTGAACGAGACTTTTTTTTGGAAAATTCAGCATTTTGTCCAAAATATAAAACTTTACTTTTAATGCGACTATGCTGACTTTGGATGATACGTGAGATATAATTGCTTCGCCTTTCACTTTTAAGTACCCGATTTATATTTAATTTTTATAGCTGATAAAAACAGACCTATATTAAAATTAAACTGATAATTTCTATTGGAGTCAAGGTAAGCTCAAGGCAAATAGCGCAAGATTACGTAAAGCAATTTCCCTAATGGCTAATATGATACGATACTGCAAGTAAGGATGAGTGTACACAACACTACAAATAAATATAATTGAAAACTATACAAAAAAAGACCGTATATTGTACAAGTACTTTATATTCACGAACAATAAATAAATGATACTATTTAACAAAGAATCTGCTAATCGTCCATACAGTATTACAAAGCAGCATTAGGAGGAATTTATCACAGTAAACAATTTATTGTTACAATATAATATCTCTTCATTATCTGTACAACTATACAAACTCATCTATATACTATAACAATATATATATATATATATTACGATTTCTAAAAGCTACTTTACATAATTTCATGAACAATTTATATCAAGTACAATCGATGCTTAATGTCTACCTCAGTTTCAATTCGACCGTATATATATATACACGTTATATAATTTATTTGATGAAAAATACAAAAAAAAAAGAAACGCACCCTTTTATACAGTCATCAACCTCTATATTACCCCACTAATATATATATTTATACAATTATATTTTACATACAAGTCACCTGAAACCAAATTTCTAAAATATTCTTTTAAAACTATAAGTAAAATTAGAGTATACATCAGTATGACTATAAATAATACAGTTTTATAAAAAAATAACAAGAGAGCCCATTTCTACATAAAAAAACGTACACACTTCGATCTTGAAGAAAGCTGTATTTTTTTTATATATTTCACTGAAAAGGTTTAATATAAAAATTAGTGCTTATTAATAAAATAATAATATGAATTTAATAAACTAAAGTAAGCAGACACTCAATTTAAAAATCATTTACGTCAAATATAAATAGAATAATTTAAAAATATTTTATAATATATATTTCCATATAAGATAATGGTACATTTTCACTTCGATGCTTAAATATTTGCAATTGTACTCGCTTTCTAAAGAAAAGTATAAAGAACTCATTTAAAAATCCAAACGTAATTTGAAGGAAATAATTTTATTTTTAAATCAGATTAAACTATTTCTACTTTTCGTATCATAACAATGAAAATGCATTCGTGCTCATTTTTCATGTTCATCCATCCAAATGATAAACTACATGTTTGGAGAGCATGTATAATATAGATTGAACTTAGTCACGAAATCATAAAAGCGGTTTTCGATTTACCACACGCGTACATTTTGGTCTAAAGACGGATAATATCATTTACATAAAGAATGTTTATCTATTACTACTTTTACGTTTAATATATATAAAAATTTATAGCCATAGTTTTAAAAATTGTAATACGCGCTAAATGACACTTATTTTATAATTTTTTGCCATCATTTCTAGCATTTATTCGTCGCCACGTTTATAGAACAATTGTATCTTTATAGATGAATAGTAAGTCAACATAGATTTAGTTTTTTTTAAATGTGATCTAAGAGCATCTACACAAACGAACCCCAAATAATGTTTCCGTTTAGGATAATTGGTTTTCTCTTTTAAATCTTTATAACTTTTAGTTTATGTTATTAGTATTTTTGTCAATTAGAACTTTTTTGCAAAGCACGGTCCAATTAATATTATATATCGGTGCTAAATATTATGATGCCTCTTTTACACGTCAAAACACACAAGTATGGCAAGAAATCAGAAAATTCATTCCAAAATTAAATTGCTAAAATTTTCGTTTCGTACCTCGAAAATATAATGTTAAATTTAAATATATATATATATATGTTTTTTAAAAATATTTATTTTTTGGGGTTTGAGAAAACTCTTTACAAAATATTGAAATAATGATAATTTTTAATAAGTAAATTTTGATTAAATCCACTTCGTAGAGATAAGAAAAAGTACGACAAATTATTGCTCTTTATTTCTATGTCTATCTAACACAACTCTATTATTGTATAGTTTTATTAATCGTTTTCGTGACGAGTATGTAATATTCTAATTACAAAACCACATGCGGCGATAAAATGTTTAGAATCCCAAACCAAATTTCTAATTATGAAAAAATATTATCACTATGATATGGATATATAACACAGATATAGCATTAAGGATATCTAAACTAGTCAGAGGTATTAAGGGACAATTTATTTATTTACATAAAATGAAACACTTTTAAAAAATCCTTAAAGACGTAGATAATTTCAAGTTAATGTTGTACAAAGTAAAATCACGCGTATATAATAAAGATGTACAAACACTCTCGCGATGAATAATAAAATATTCTTAAATCCTTCATATGACTCTCTTCAAGCATAAAAAGGTACAATTTTCAAACTGAAGGTCGAATTCGATCATAAATTGTCTAAAAGTGACATATTTATGCTTCAATAGTTTAACTTATGCCTGTCATGGTAGAATAATGACAGACCTGCGTTATATAAGTAAATATACCTACAGCAACTTAGTTTTAATATTGATGTTTGTGTTATATCACATGTGTGACTTTTAACTGTAGAACTATTACATAACATAAAGTTTAAGTTGATATATTCCTGTTAAAAACTACTCGTGTAAAAATATATTTTGCTTTCAATATTGCTTAAGTAATTTGAATTTCCTTCGATGAAAGTAGTAACAGTCTAATAGGACTATTAGTTTTTTTTTTTTTATATTTACCTCCACTCTCTGAAAGCTCTCTTAGGGTTTCTTGAAACTGAATGGTCATTGGTCGATAGCAGGTGAGGCGACCAATGAGCGTTTAGTTTAAAACCAAATCATTTAATCTGACTTTGTTGAGAATTTCATATACTGGAAGTTACTAAATTAAAAATAGCAGGTCATTGACGTTATTTGCTGAATTTATAACTCTACTTCGAAAAGTATAGTCCAGGTTATTAGTGTTTCAAATGTTTACATATTTTCTTTTAATGAGTGAGCTTGTTAAGTGAAATATAGTAAACAGATCACATGATTATTATTTATATTTTAACCTCTACGGGTACACGTGTATACCATCATAATCTTATTTTATTATGTACATTTCGCACATGCAAATCAATCTAATAAACAATAAAGCCTCACATATGTACTTATATGAAAACACATTTTAAACTATTTACACGACAACAAAAACAAGACACAAAAAAAAACAACAAAGAAGTTTGGCTATTAGTGCCTATCGGTCATAGTTAAAAATAAAATTAAGTAAGATTAGTTACAAATGTACCTATTACTGCATTTACAGATACCGTTAGCAACGGGATGAAAAGATTAACATACACTTGAAAACAATGATAAACAATGCACAATTCTAATATCCAATAATATCCTCTGCACATAAAAATAATAGCTTAATGCTAATCAAACTTAACAATTTGTATTGCTTTACACATAGAAGCTCGATATTTACAAAGGGTAAATTTCTAACAAGTGAACACACATTTCAGCACTTATAACCGACTTCAATTTACTAAAACATCAATCCGGCATATCTATACTGGTCACAGGCACGACTGGTTTCATTGCTTCGTTTTTCTTTTGATTCTTCTGAGATTTTTTACTCTCTTTCACTTTTCTGTGAGCCTCCTCGTCCCTGTACGGCTCTTGAGTGATCGGAGGTTCGGCGGGTATACCGTTTGATCCTCTGTTCACGTTGTTATTGTACGCAATGTTTGCATACTCCTGGAGGAGGGGGAACACTGAGAGAAGGAACTGACAGAAGTCCTTTCGTATGCCAAACCACCCTGAAATAATAATACCTATTTTATATCTGAAATATGATTCCTTGGATGTCTTACAAAAAATGACGAATCAAATGATTTTCTATTATAATTGGTCAAAATTCGAGCATAATCATAATTGAAAATTTAAAGAAAATATATAACATGAATTTGCACGTTTAAAATTCTACGATAACATCAAAATTAATCAATAGCTACCAAATTAAAAAAAAATAAAATACTTTGACAATTTTATTGACCGATACGATTCTTTTGTCTGAACATTTTATTTACATCCTAATTAAGAGTAAGAATTAGCGACTATTTTGTAATTGTAATATCGGCATAGAAGTACGACGATAGCTAAATTAATAAATAATTTTACAGAACTGGCTGCGCATAAAGCATAAATAATAAGGTCCCTTATTTTGCTCGTATTGCAAATTTTTTATTGCATTCTATTCCTACCATGACCATTCCGATATCTTTTGCTGATTATCGTTTACCATTTTTATGCAACAAAGTTTTTTGCATGTTTTTTTTATTATATTGCATCATACAATCCACTGGCATTATTTACGCAACCTAATTGAATAAACAAAACACAATAACATCTGAACCTTATTTTTCGATCAACAATAACATATTTTCTCATAAAATTTACCACAGTAATAACAATTTAATGACGTATATTTCTAAATATTATATAAAAGAACTAGAAATTCGCGTTATCACGTCAAATCTAACTTTAAAGCGAGTCATTTGCGATACATACCTTATATAACAATGTTATATAATATAATGTTATAAGTTTTCTCAGTTACCTACTGTCAGTTTTTTCAGTTACGCATTATAGAAAAACGTCGCCTCATTAGATAATAAATATTGGATAACATCACATACATTACTCTGATCCCAATGTAAGTAGCTAAAGCACCTGTGTTATGGAAAATCAGAAGTAACGACGGCACCACAAACACCCAGATCCAATATTTATTATATACACATAGAAAACTAATGAACTTTTGCTACATCGACTCGACCGGGAATCGAACCCGGGACCTCTGAGTGGCGTACCCATGAAAACTGGTGTACATACTACTCGACCACGGAGGTCGTCATTTATTAGTAAAGTTGTTTTAATACTCACATTTGTTTCCTCCCTTAGAACTGAAAGACATGATAATAAGTGTCACGTATGTCACAAACAGCGGGCTGACTACTACGATGTATGAGAGGTCCAAACCATCGTCGAGTTTGTTCGTTAACAAGACCTGTTGAAATACATGTGTGTTGTTCATCAAAATCAACAAGGATATGTGAATACGTTTTTTAAATTTAAGGAAATTACTTTACTGTTTGTCTTTCTTAGATAAAATCGGACGCGTAAATGGGACCTGGTGGTAACTGGTAAGGGATCACTACCGCCTATAGACATTGACACCCTAAGAAATTGTAATCACGTCACCGTTAGGAACTAAGATGTTACGTCCGTTGTGCCTCTAGTTACATTAGCTCACTCACCCTTCAACACAGAACACAACATATTGAGTATTGCTGCTTGGTAGAATATATGATGAATGGATAGTACCTACCCAGGCGGACTTGTACAAAGCCCCAACAACAAAGAAGTATGTAAGTACGAAGAACTATCTAATTTTATATCTAGTTTATTGTAAGTATATTTAAAAAGCAAAACCATACCTTTGAAAATGCTATCAATTTGTATTATTTAAAAACTACATATGCATAGCAAATAGGTGCATAACATAACAACGAGATTAGATTGATATAAGAGTATTACAGAGAATTTACAACTTGATGTGAATGTTTAAAACGTAATGTAAACGTGGTGGAAATAAATGAATATCTTGTTTATACATTGAACATACCTGAAACACTAATATGGGTATAACAGTGAAAGTATAAGCCAGAGCAGAGTTGAAACTGGTCCGCCGTTGCTGTATGTTCACCTCCGGCGTGCGTAGCAAGATTCCAGCGAATATTATACTGTATAGCACCCCTAAAACAAAAAACACATAGATTTATAAACAAAATTTTCGACTTAATTGCAATTGTAGATAAATGATTTTGTGTAAATATTAAAACCATATTTAAAATATTATTTGTTTTAAACCTTAATTTCCTAAGATAAAATTAGTAGTAATATTCGTTGTTAATATAAACAACAAATAAATAATGTTATTACATGCAAAAATATACAATTATGTTTCTGATCCTTTGTTTCACTGATTACACAATGAATATGAACAGATAGCTATCCATCTTAAGATACCAGTCAATCTAAAATGTGATAAAATATAAAATCATACATACACTCACCTACAAGGCTCAGACACATGAGTATCCATAGTGGCACAAATACAACCTCCCAGGACCAATTTATGAAGTCATCCAATTTCAATGCCAGAAAGATGAACTGAAGTATATTTACAGCACAAAACAACTCCAACTGAAAATAATCAATTAAAATCACCATAGATATTTATTAACACTATGTTACCCAATCGCTTCATGGAAGGATAAATGAAATCTACAGTAATCTACCATAATATTTTAAATGTAAAAGTAACTCTGTCTCTCTGTCTGTCTGTCGTTCTTTCACTACCAAACCAATGAACGGAATTTGATGAAATTTGGTATGAAGTTTCCTTGAAACTCCAAGGAAAGACATAGGCTACTTTTTTTGCCTAACACATGACAACCAACCTTTAAAACGTGAGCAAAGCTGCGGGCGACAGCTAGTAATTAATAAATTTCAAATATTAATAGCTTATGACCGTCTACAGAAAGATCTGCTTAAAAAAAAAAAAGAATTCTATTGTGAAACATAAATAGATTTGATAATTAGAATCTTATATCACTTTAATATGACTTCAAAATGTTTTGATAACATCTTTGCCAACATTCTAAATGATATATTTTTTCATATTCTTAAAAAAATATAGATTATTCAAGATTTCGCCCTATAAATTCAAGGTCAAAGTTCTTTATTTATATATAGGCCATATAACACACTATTAAATGAAATTTCTAGGGATAGTTAAAAAACTATGTTTAAAGGTCTTTCTGATATTAAAGGTCAGTGATGGGCGTACCTTTCAGTAGTTTAAAGTATGACTTAGTGAGCTCACTCAATTGGAAACCTATTGGTATTATTTTAGTCCATGATTGTGCCAATAGTGACCACTTAACTATCACAGTAGCATAGGTATATATATTCCTTACCATTTTAGATAAAATAAATAAAAAGCAAACTGGTTTGTAACATTACCATGTTTGTTACAATACTAGAGGATTTTATCAATAATATAAGTCATGAGTATTTTTTACATAAATGGCCAATAAGGTAAAACTTACTAAAAATATAATGTAAGTTTATCCACATACCTCATAACTACGATCATGTTTGACACACCATATACAGATGGCGATTGAAACTATACTTATAAAAATTAATGGTATGAAAACAAGTATCCAAACATGGCGTGTTGTTGTTAACTGGTCACAAACAAGCAGCTCGAACATAAGTAGAATCAAATGTATGGCGAGGCTTATTAACATTGCTTTGTAGTGAATATAAGCTTCACCTTCCAATCTGTAATAATCAAAATAAATCAGACCTTCATGTTAAAATAAGATTGATTAAAACATTTATTAATTTTAATTCTTTTTTTGAGCCGCGATGGCCCAGTGGTTAGAACGCGTGCATCTTAACCGATGATTTCGGGTTCAAACCCAGGCAAGCACCACTGAATTTACATGTGCTTAATTTGTTTATAATTCATCTCGTGCTCGGCGGTGAAGGAAAACATCGTGAAGAAACCTGCATGTGTCTAATTTCAACGAAATTCTGCCACATGTGTATTCTACCAACCCGCATTGGAGCAGCGTGGTGGAATATGCTCCATACCTTCTCCTCAACGGGAGAGGAGGCCTTAGCCCAGCAGTGGGAAATTTACAGGCTGATTATGTTTATTATGTATTATGTTTTTGTACAATCACATGTATGTTTTGCATTAATGTTTTCTATTTTGCTTTTTACTTGAACAACATAAAAATTTAAATATTCATTATGTTTTATTTATTAATCAAGTAAACAATAAAGAACATTTTCATAAAATCATATTACAGTTACAAAATAACTTTTTTATTTATTTATATTCATTGTTCCATAACCACATAAATCACAAAATTTGAATTAGGATATCTGGTATTTACTACATTGAATGAAATAAATACACAAACATTGTGATAAGATAATCTGTCGGTATGATAACAAAGTTTATTACATACTGTACTCATAAATAAAATGGTTGTAGTAACACAATTACATTTAATATACAAACGATTGTTGAGATTTATTTTAAGATTAAAAGTGCTTTTGAAGGAAGACCTGCCATAACAAGTAGGTTGCTGGCCAGATTCAACTACAATATAAACCTATTAAAATTACAACAATTATGTGGGAATAGTGTAATCATTTTCAATGTTGTTATACAAACCTGAAATGGGGATACTGCCACCAAACATATGTACCAACTGTAGCACCAAGAATAACCAGGAATTTCCATGTCCATATAGGCGTGAACACTGCCCAGTAAGACCAAGTTATAGTGTTATCCAATTTTAATGCTAATAGAGCCGTGAATATCAGCATACAAGTATGTACGACGAATTTGCTATCAAAAATAAAAACATAATTAAAAAGGATCACTTATTTTGTTTTAGACAGACATTAATATAAGGATATTTATTTTACCTAGGATTAAAATCCTGGAATAGGGTCTGTAAATTCATTTCCACACACATTCACCTGTTTATTTTTGAAATCAAATAACATCTCACGATCTCTTCGGGGTCGCAGTGTTTGCTTTTTTTTAATTTGTTCTACCTATAATCTATATTTTAAAGGTATACAGATTACACAAAACTGAAGGTTATGACAACGTCATTTGATTATTACTTGTCAATAATAATGAATTATCTTAGGGATTTACATACATTCAAGATTTAGTAAATAAAAAGTATTTCACGTTTGATATTTTACATTTATTCACGTATTGAAGATTAACAATTAATTATATATCGTAAAAGTATAAAGGGTTTTAAAATATTAAATTGTATACGAAAATAAATTCACCATGTTCTTAAAAGCTAAAACGTTGGTATTTGTTTACAAAAAAAGCTATTATAAATATAAACATATTTGAAATAGTGATTTTTGACATGTTATAAAGTCATTACTTGGAATATTTAAAACCTTAGAAGTTATATATTAATAAGTTTCTAGGTAGTAGATACATCATTAATGTAGCATCACTATCCTATTTTGACATTATCATTTGACATTCTCTGTTATTATTGAATTGAATTGATTTATTAACTCTTCCTCAAAAGTTTAAATTAAAAGAATACGTTTGAAGTAATAATCAAAGTGTATCTACAGAATCACAAATCTATTTATATTTGTATAGTGTCTTACTACTTAAGTTATGGCTTCTCCGTCTCCTAAATCACCAGAACAAAGTGAAAAAAATAAGCAGTACGACCGGCAATTAAGACTTTGGGGAGACCATGGGCAAGCTGCACTGGAAAATGGACATATATGCTTAATAAATGCTTCTGCATTAGGTACGGAAATATTAAAATCGATTGTTTTACCTGGGGTAGGAGCAATCACAATAGTTGATCACAACATAGTAAGTGATGAAGATATTGGAAGTAACTTTTTTTTGGAATGTTCTAGTAAAGGTCTTAATAGAGGTTCTGAAACTCTCAGACTTTTATTAGAATTAAATTCTGCTGTGCAGGGACATGCTGTTTATGAACCAGCAGAACAAATACTACGTGATAACCCAGATTTCTTTAAATCTTTCAATGTTGTCATAGCCACATGTCTTGGAGAAAAAACCATTCAGGATCTAGCACAGCATTTGTGGGATCTAAATATACCACTTATTTTATGTAGATCTGTTGGATTTTTAGGATCTTTTAGGATACAAATGAATGAACATACAATTAATGAAACTCATCCTGAAAATGAGCAAATTGATCTACGTCTAGATGTGCCATTTCCAGTTCTTGCTGAATATTTAGATGCTTTCAACATAGATACTGTTGACTTAAAAGATCATGGTCACATTCCTTGGATTGTAATTTTATATAAAGCAGTACAAAAATGGCAAACTACTAATCAAAATAGATGGCCTATGAGCAGAAAAGAGAAAAATGAAATTAAGGATGTAATACAAGATTTTTTTAGAAAAGATGAAAATGGTATACCCATAGAAGAAGAAAATTTTAACGAAGCTTTAAGAGCAGTTAATACTGCATTAGTACCTACTTTTTTACCTGTAAAAATTCAAGATCTTATTTATAGTAGCTCTGCTATTAATTTAACTAAAGAGAGTTCTCCATTTTGGATAATGTGTTCAGCCCTAAAAGCTTTTGTTGAAGCTGAAGGAAAAGGTAAGCTACCCTTAAGAGGTGTTCTTCCAGATATGACAACATCAACAGATCATTATGTTAAACTTCAAAGTATGTATCGTGCACAGGCAGCTATGGAAGCTGAAATAATTTATAGGAAGGTGCAGGAAATTGTAGCACAATTACATTGTGATAGTATCAGTGAAGCAGATGTGAAACTGTTCTGTAGACATGCCCATGATTTACATTTAATGAAAGGATCAAATATAGCTGAAGAATACAGATTGGGCAATGCCATAGCATCATACATAGCAAGATATTTGGAAGAACCAGATGTTATGATGGTTCACTATATTCTTTTAAGATCAGCTGAAAAGTTTCAATCAGAACACTGTCGTGCCCCTGGAGAATGGGAACCAGAGGGAGACATTGCTAAGCTGAAAACATGTGTTACTAAACTACTTAGTGATATATCTTGTACACCATTTCCTAAGGATGATCACATTCATGAAATGTGTAGATATGGTGGAGCAGAAATTCATAGTGTTTCAGCTTTTCTTGGAGGATGTATTGCACATGAAGCAATTAAAATTGTTACAAAGCAATACAAACCTGTTAATAACACTTTTATTTATGATGGTGCTTCAACTAATACTGCTACATTCACATTTTAATGCAGCTTACACTATTTATTATGAATAAAAAATGCATAAAGATAAGACTTTTATTAGAATCTAATGGGATACTAAAATATCTAGTATATCTTAACCTGGTCTATCATACATTCTGCTACAACAGAGTCAAAAGGAAGGGTAATGTTATATTAATACAATTATAATAACACTTTACATACCATCTTCTTTCCTAGCTTACCTAGATGGCATTATTTTGTAAATAGCTTTTGATTATTATTTTTAAATAAATGCCTAGATTGAGGAACATATGCCAACTGTAATGAACATTTAATTCATGTAATTCATTAAAACGAAGTGATTTTAATGAAATTAGAAACAACATAATTATAAATGAAAGAGGTAAAATAACAGAAACAATGTTTTTCTTCAAAGTTGTGTATTTCCGGATAGGATATCAACAATTTAGTTATTGAGGTTTTAAAAGAAATTGTAGTAAACATTCTCATTAACAATTTTCAACTCATAAATTAGATAAAATAACACATATCACATGATAAAAAAAAATTTAAACAAACTATACATTTGGCTAAAATCCACATGGCAGGCTTATGATATATCTGTTTAACAACAGTAGGATTTTTAATATAATATATGCCTGAGACCGTGAAGATACCAGAGCTATATAACACAACATTGAGAATCTCTCATTTGTTACCTACTTATTTCACCTTAGCCACAACTTCAACCGCAATGCATCTACTCCATTTAGATAGTATCTAAATAAGCGTTTGTCTCTCACAAAACCTAAGTTTTCATAAAGTTTAAGTGCTGGTTTATTTGTGATTTCTGTTTCTAAAACAACTTCATCTGCATTGTCATCTATCATTGCCTGAAATAAATAGAAATAGGTGTTATTAGATTAGTACTATATATACTATCTATTCAACATTTTATATAACAGTAGTTTTATAGGCATGCCTAAATAATTTTAGAATTATTCAATATAATAAGAGTTTGCTTTTACTAATTTAAAGGGTAATGTTTAAAAATGTAATGTAATGCTTAAAAATACCAATATACATGCACATAAGTTGGATGTACATTGCTGTAAAATGTATAATCTTTATAGCAAGTTTAAATCTTTTCAGCTGTAACAGTTATGTCTCTCTGTGTTGTAAACTTCTTCTTCTGTATTATTTTATAATATAATAACTGTCTAAATACACATTGACTCTATTATTCGATTAAAATTATACCATTGATTTGTATATATCTATTATCTCACCCTTATTGCTTTCTGTACTAATTTAGAACCTATCTTCCTTTTCCTATATTTTTCATCTACTGCCAGCATGGCTATGTATCCTCTTTTGACATTATTTCGATGCATATCTAACTTACAAACAATGGCACCAATACATTTTCCTTCGTGACTAGCCAAGAAGCAAAGTTTAGGCCAGTTGTGAATAAAATATCTATATGTATAGATAGAATAAGGTTCTGACAAATCCTTCTGTATAAGTCTCATAATTTCTGGCATTTGTAATTCAGATTCGTAAGATATTATTTCAATTTTTTCAGAATGTTCTTGGGGAGATGACGATTTTTCAAAGTTTTCAATTTCGTCTATTCCACTACATCTGACCTTGTTTAAGGGGCCATTTTCGTGACGCTGTCTAGTATTCACGACATCACTACACTGTACACTATTTACATTCATCTTGACTTCACTAGGTGCTGCGTCTTGTGCTATTATAGGTTCTACATTTAAAACATTGACACTATCTTTAGAATGGTCACTCGTACCATTAGTTAAGTTACTATTAAGATTGTTAATATGAAGAGTATTAACTAATGCTTCACTTAATTTGTCCTCATTCCACTTTTTTGTTTCATCATTCGTTTCCGGAGGATCTTTGGCCTTTTTACTTTTATTTTTCATACTTGCATTTTTCTGACTGCAATTGATATTCTGTAAATTTTCTTCGGCGAGTTGACTCATATTGGTGGATTTCTATCTATCTTATTTACACATTTAAACGATCATAAGCTCATATCAATTACACAAACGCATTTTATTTTTATACAAACATTTTCTTGTCAAAATCGTAAAAGAGTATTACCGACATCTTGGTAAAAATGTATTACTATTACTACCATAGAAAACGTGATTTGACGATACTAATCTACGTTCTTAAGTTACGATTGATTAATATAGAAAAATTAGTAATTCAAAACGGGACATACGAAAATATTTAAGGAAATATATTAAATTTACAACAAGTCCAAGTTTAATCCCTCCACAATCACATTGCAAAAATGATGAATCTTGTTGGTGTTACCATGATTAAATTAGTGTTGCCAAGGCGAATAATGTTTTAGCCATAAGCAAGATTTAAAAATTAAATTCCATCAAAAATAATCCACAGTATATTATAAATTACCATACCTTCTAGTTTTAATATGTTATCCTTCAATCCCAGGTCCCTTAAATATATTTGATTCAGTAACCTAATCTATTTGATATATTATGCTTCAAACTTAAAGGTAAGTTATTGACCAAATAATATATATTTGCAAACAATTTTTTTAATGCATTTCATAATTATCAAAATATTTAATGATTGTCTCGTTACAAGACCTAAATTGTAAACTAACTAAGACTAATATATTTTACGCAAGTAAAGATATTATTCAAAAAATGAGATAAGTATTATTATACTTAACATTATTCTAAATATATTTGTAAAATATTATCATTATTTTTATACTAGGTTTTTAATGTGTATAATATTATTTGTATTTATATTCTGAATACCTCGAAATTTCTCGGATCGTCAAAGTAATGTTAAATATTTAAATTTTTCTATCACCATTTAGGTTAATATGATAAATTAAAAAACGTTCATGTGATATGAATTGTAATAGTATTATTTTTAGGTTATCTTATAAATTAAACAAATTAAGCAAAGCATACATACATACATCATTTTCGAAATTTTATAAAAACAATTTACATTTGCATTTTAAAATTTTACATATTATGTCGTAAAAATGGTTTAACATATATTGTTTGTATACATTACCAATTAGGTACATAGGTTCATATAGAGGTTACAGATATAGTTAAATGGATATATATAAATATGTAATGCCAATGCAATGCTGACGTCACAAAAAGTAACATGGCCGCTAAAAGCGCGCGTGTTTCGCGTCCTAGCAGGTAGTGGCTATTCTGTATGAGTACTCGACTCGAGACTCGCTCACTCGACTCGAGAGACGAGAAGTCGATCAAAGGCACGAGTTCAGTATCCGGTTGACAGCCGGTGAGGCGGCGGCGTCATGATTCCCTAGCGTACGATACGCGCGCCGCCTCTGCGCGATTTTCTATCATTTGTAAATAAATTTTGTACACAATTAAATATTGTGCAGTATAAGCTAAATAACTGTGTGCAAGTGACTGTATAAAATACTTTGTAGACTGGATTCGTATATTTAAGCGCATCGAACTGTAGCAATTTAGAACCTTTGATACAATTTTAATTCAACACTGAATAAGTAACATTGTTGGATACTTTAGCCAAAATATATTAATGTATAGTACACGAATTCGTTAACTTTGTTAAATAAATAGTACAGTGTTCAAAGATACTCCATTTTTTGTGTTACTAAAATGTTAACTGTTAAGTGTTACGACTGATTAGTGTTGAATGAGTTAAAATTAGTATTATCAAGAAAATTGAATAAGTAGTGTGGTGTATTTGATCGTAAAATTTGATGATTTGCAAATCAACAATGGCGGATCGTGAACGTCCTGCTAAAACCCCCATTAGGGTGGGTTTTTATGACATAGAAAGGACCATAGGCAAAGGAAATTTTGCCGTCGTTAAGTTAGCACGACATCGAATAACGAAGACTGAGGTAAGATGAATTAAAAATAAAAGCTAATAAAATTACATTCATATTGGATTCTTACTGGAATAATATCTTATATGTTATACAAGTATATACCGACATCTTTATGCTGATTTGGTCTAACCAAACATCAACACTGAAAAGACAACCCGTATATATTAATATATTAAAAATATATATATATATATTTACTAATTTAATTAAAAAAAGAAAACCTCATCTTATATAAATAATCAAAATAATAATAACTTAACGAAAACAATACTAATTACGTATAATAACAAAAAATTTATCACACCAACCAACATATGATATCAAAAATATAATATTATAGTATGCGTAATTAATGCCTTAAAAGCAATGTAGATTATTTATTATAATAAAAAAATGTTTCAGAATTTCTTTATAAACATCTAACTATAACTCACAAAGAATCATCGTGCAAATATGCATGACCAAAGATATTTACGAAAGTTGTGACGTCAGAGCATGTACATTATGCTATATGTATGGTAATATCTTTTCATATAATCTGAAATTCAATACATAAGATAATTGAAGTATAAGTATTAAAAATATGTGTACACTAATACAACTATTTTTGCTGTTTTTAATGCGTGTGATATATGCATTAAAAACAGCAAAGATAATGTTAGATTAATAAATAGGTAAGTATAAAGTGGGAAAAAACAAGGCAAGAATTTTACTAAAATACGTCTTAATATGCCTTGTTATATAGGAAGCACTAAATTATTTAATTATATTTACATTCCTTATCTACTCAACTATAACAAAAATTTGTCGGTATTACGTAAAGTAGTTAATTATAATTATATACTGGAATTAATTTTGTTTTATTTTTAATAACTTACTTGTTTCTAAACAAAACCTTGTTTACGTAAGCCTTTGATTTCAAGTGCTTTATCGTTTCCTGCTCAATAATTATCCGTATATCTAATGAATTCATGTCCTTTACTTTTGAAATAATGTCAATAACATTATTATTATCAAATAAAATAAAATCAAATCAAAAGGATCTGTGGTTTGTAAATTGTTGTAGGTTAGAAGAATCACAAAATATTTTGCTGGATAAAGGTTTATATCTCGAAGTAAGATGTTTCAATACAAGTAAAACGAGCCTTTATCCAGTAAGAAAGTAGATTAATTGCTGTTTCTCAAATAAAAATTTAAATTATATTACTCAATTCAAAGACACTCATTTCTCACTTTAACATTATAACATGTAACACTTTAGGATAGATAAAAAACTGTTCATTGTATAGTTAACGTCAAATAGGGATCCTGAATATGGCCTTGGTATAAAATAATAAATGTACGACGTATTCTATGAGTGTTTACAGAAGAAATATTTACAAAATCAATTAAGATATGATACAGTCTATATCATACGCGACTGAGCCACATTTTGTATATAATTATTTAACAATGTTACCAATACATCAACGGATGCTTCAGGCCGTGAAATTGCGGTTTATGCATTCTATATACGGCTAAATCATCATCGTTATCGTTAAAATTGGTTTCCGCTTCGAATTCTCACGGTTTAGTAGGTTCATAACAATGAAAATGTATTTAATGATGTGTATAGTACGATTTCTTCCTCTTATTTTAAAAACAATAGCAATTTTTGAACTTGCACAAATGTTTAATGCAATATTAACCTACTTATTTTTCATATTGCGTTATTGAAGATAAAGTTTCGTGAAGTTTATATCTATTTAAGTAAAATTTAAAAGTTTTAATTATGATATACAAATACTTACATTAAAATGACCTGTTATGCGGTAGTGTTTTAATTTATATATTATTTATTTAATAATACTAAATAACTTTATTTCGAACCTGTTTAATGTTAAAGATATTATGTTCGTTTGTATTTTCCGAATTCACGCAAAAACTTCCACAGCTAACAACGAAGTTAAATGTTACATAATTCTTGACATATAATCTATATATTATTATTTGAATCACCATTTATTTAATCGGTATGTTTAATTACCTTAACGAAATGATTCATTGGTCAGCTGACCTTTGAAAAACTTTATTTACATACAATGGCTGTAGTAAATTTATTTGCTTTAAAAATTAAACAATAAGTACCGAATGAGAACTCTTGTTTTTACAATTTTAATTGGCTCATGTCTTTAGACATAAAACTAAGTAACAGTTAATTATTACTACAGCGTAGGATTATTATTGATAAAAATAATTATCCTACATTTTAGAGATGTCACAGTTACAATGGCTCTATTAGTGTTTGGAGTATAATGTCGGACATGAAAATAGACGAGCTCTTAATCGTTTGTCAGTTGACCGAGTCACGACTGTAATCTGTGTACTTATTGTTTTCAAATTGACTAGATCATATTCGTGCTGATGCACCTAACAAAGCAGAAAATTACGAAGCAAAATCTCATTCCATCTCTCATTTCGATCAGCAGCGGAAGCAAGTGAATATTTCATTAAATCGAACGTGAATTTTCCTACGTCTATATCAGTACTAAATTTAAGAAAATAATTCTAAACCGTGTCACGTGTTAATACTATGCGTATATATATTATAGAATAATATATTAAAAAACATAAAATTATCTGTAGCTGTAGATATGGAGAATTCCTAGTTAGGTTAGAATGCTTAGATGACTAAATAACGTCATGTCAATAGTATTTGAGACCATTTAAATATCTTCGCAAATAGAGCTTGGCGCAAAAACATGTTGACGTAGATATTATCTCAATTTAACGACTGATTTGTCTTTCGTTGGTCTAGTCGCAAATACTAAGGCCTCCGAACTCACATCCCGTTTCTGTCTACTTCTTCAACAAATTCTCAGTACTAACCTAAATCTCGGAATAAATGCAAAACCAGTAATTCTGATGTCTCTACTAAAGTGTCTTGTGTGTGTTTTAATCGTAATTCCCGTAACATTTGACTATTAGGGATAACAAATAGAGAGTGCACTTATATTTGCACATTTTCTTTACACTATAATATCTCTTGTGCAGAAGGCTGGTCTTTGAGATTGATAACTGTGGTTGAAATTCGGTCTGGAGGGCATTGTTATAGGTCTTTGTAATAAATTCATCACGTGCCGCCAATTTCTAACTGTAGTTGTAATTAAAGTACAAAAATTCATGAATACAAATATATATATATGTTTGTGTACAAGATTATAACCCTTGTTTGTTAAACATCATTTTATTCCTCTAAGCGATAAACGAACTGTTCACATTTTAAGATTTCAAATATGTTTTTTTACAAGTTTTGGGTACAAGGCTCCATTAATATTCACGTAGTGTCAATCTAAGCTGTGAGTGTCTTCTTGAATACGGGTAATCGACGAACGAAAGCTAACATTCAGTAGTGGATATAGAGACGTCTAAAGTAGTGCATAGTGCATTAAAGTGGGTCGTTGGCCCAATAGCGCTGTGAATGACTCACAGAATTTTAAACGGATCGGTGACTATTTTAATTTAGCATGTTGATTTATATTAATTAGACAATGCAAATAAGCAACGGTGTACCTAATTAAAAGGCGTTGATAACATTACCTAATGTCATAAGAGGAACAGCTTCGAATGAATGGATTGATGTAACCTAACCTTTTTCCATTGTTAATTTGGGACTGGTATTGTACATTAACAATTGTGATAAAAACTATTTGAAAACTAATACCAAGGCATTAGGTTCATATCTCATTATATTTTTATTATGTTAGAAGTCATGAGCAAAAGCGTCGTTAAAAATAGTAATTAAACTTAAGTTTTACCTATACGTCTTGAAATCGTAATATAATGAAATTATTGCACAGAGCCAATCCAAAAAATCATAGACATTATTTTATTACATAGTTATTATATTAACAAACTAAAATGGACTTATTAACCTTTCAACCTTGTAATATGTCCACACGCTTTGAAGTAAACTATTTAAGTTAAACTTAAAAAATGCTCTGAAGAGGTGAAAAGTCTTTAAAGTTTGTATGCTCAAATAATTTCATCGATATTTTTGGTGTCTTTGACCTTCTATGGCTTGGTAATGATGTCCTCTGTTACTAAATGACTATATGGTGAAAATGTGTTAACTCACACGAGCGAAGTTACAACAAATGATTATCAAGGTCCATACGTGTAAGTCAAACAGATTCTTCCTGCTTGCGTTATGTTACGCTCCAGATATTTCAGAATTTATTTTTAATAACAATAATATCAGTAAAGTATAATATGAAAAATAATTGTACAAACCACAAATATTTTAACAAAAATAATATAATGAAACTTTCTACTTTATTGCTAAAACCGGTTAAGTATTTACAAAATATTACGAGGAACATGACCATCAATCAGCGACTCGGCGTAGTCAGGCGACTGAGGTCGAATGCGCGTTGCCGCATCCCAAAATACCACGGCATCGACCTTGTCTTCAGATGCAGGCATCGTGTTGTTTTTATTATTTAACATTTTTCCGCGTGAACCATTAGCGCCAAGGTGATGGCCAGAGACAAACCCGTGAAATAGTCGACCGACAAAGAAACGTCATGAAAGTAAATCTAAGTATAAGTTAAAAAAAAAGATAGCTTTTGAAAGAACAAATACTGCTGTTACATACTATCAAAATTCTTTCTAAACTGAATGTAAGGTACATTTTTTATAATAGTGGTAGGCATACTAGCCACCTGATGGTAAGTTTGTCGCCACCAATCTTAGCAGCTGAGATGCTGTCCTTTGTGCCTTTAATTAATTACAGTGACTCACTCACCCTTTACACCGGAATACAATAATACGTCATTTTTAATTAGTAATAATTATATGTGTGTTGCCTACCCAGATGTGCCTCCAACAAAGCCTTACCACCAATTGTTATATACATGTAATTTTAATATTTATTAAAAAATATTTAAAGCATGACTACTACAGTTAAAGTTAATATTTATGACAGTTTACGTAGGATACTTCTAAATATATTTAAATATCACATTTTTCATATATTACATTTTTCACACGCACCTATCTACTCATCGTGATTGATGTTGCATTATCATGATCTTATAAAACACAGTGCATATTGTGAAGTGATTTGTTACAATGATTCATATCTCACGCAGCCGAGCGGAGTAGAACTTTGCAATTGTTAGTTTGAAACATTAAGAAAGTGAACATAGATGCGATTCGTGATCGCAACGAATAAGTCAAGCGAATATTTTGCCAGGGAATTACTTCTCATGGCATGCGCTCGGTTTACACTTGGGCGCTTGAAAAATGCCCGCTTGACGCAAATGCGTTATCTATTTTGGAGTTCTGCGTCAGATACACACTCTTATCTGTGTTCTGCAGTCTAGCGGTCACCGTGTGTTTGTACTTTCTTGGATTTAAAGCTTAAGATTTCCCCGATTATCCCCACGATTCATCGCTTGTTTTACAAATGATTGAAAAAGTATATGAGGTTAAATTAAACTTAAATTTCATTTAAGAGTCTAAAAAAAGTGAAAGGTACAAAACTACTTACAATTACTTTTACTAATGTTAATATTAAATTTATGAAAGTAATATGTCGAAACAAAATTAGAAATTCTGAAACACAAAATGATCAACTAAAACCTCTTTTCTGTGAAACGAGCACATCATACTTGTAAGCAACCCTTTTGTCTGAGATACCTTTTCTATTTCAAAGATGCTTAATGTAATTGATTTCAAAATATGTAAAGCCAAGAAAATACATTTTATTTTGTATATTAGTGACTAATGTTGAATTTAACATAATTTTCACAAAAATGTTTATATATATTTATATAACTTTTATATGAAGTAAAGGCTATATCTAATTAAAAAAATGTTTCTTCAGTTTAAATTAATTAGTATCTTCTTTGAATAAATATATATTTTGTTTCAAAACAGTGAATTGAATACGAAACATTTTTTAGCATATATGCGAAACTTGTGTACAAAGCATTGCACTGACAGTACCGTACAAATTGAATCCAGTGGGGGTAGGTAGGTATCCTTGAAAAAGGTTTTTCCAAGCCTCCAACTAGGGGTGGGAGGTACTAGAATGGAGGGCACTACGCTTCCCACCGTGGTTTCGTTCGACGTAGACGAGTAAAGCACTTTAAACGTTACGTACATTTGCCGTATTTTTACACGAAACTTTTTACGTGTAAAATAAAAGTTGCCTAAGTGTAAACTTCTAATTTAAAAATATTTCAGTGTTTTTCCCTGTTCATATTGTACTTCATACATAATTGTAATAATTTTTTTATTAACTTCTGTCTTTGCTATACTCATTTATGTTTCGTACCTATACTTACGTAACTATAATTTTATTTTAGACAATTATATTTCAATTGAAACTCAGTCAAAGCGTGCTATGATGCAATGAATATTCATGCAATGATAATTAATTCGAGGCTCTCATCTTAAAAATTTCAGCTCGCTCCGTCTCGTTGCTTTGTAATTATTGTTGCAAAACTGAATCTTGTAGCGTTCTACTTAAAAGAAACAAGAACGTTGAGTTCGTGTTCTCAATGCAGCATGTACTACAGAGTGGGTAATGTTTCATCATACTCTGAAAAATACTACGTGCAGCGTAATCTCAAGCATAGCAGTCTGGGGAAGGGAGAAAATCTATCTGTCTTTGTCACCCTTACGCTCGCCGCTTCCTCGTTTCTATTGATCGTCGTCTAGACTTGTTGATCACAGTGGTTTCGGACGGAGGATGTAGATAGCTACTAAAAATTTAGTTTTTGACATCGACGGTCGTCATTCTTCATATCTCTTTAGAGGATTATTTATGACGCAAGATGATTATTTTTCATGTGATAATGATATTAAAATGCTCTAATGTTTTACAATATACTACAATACTGGCGTCGCCGAAAATATTGCTGTGACGCGCGCCTCTGTTTGATAAATATCGATTACAATCATTAACAGTTCTGACGTCATAAGAAGATTTGTGTCTTATAAAAAGCACTCATCCATTTATTAAACCGCAGGTGCGTCAATAGTATTATACGTATACTATGTCTTAAACTTTATCATAATTATAAGATAAGAATTGACGCAAATGTCTGTCGCTTTTAATCCATTGGTCTAGATAATCAACAACATAAATGTATAATACTTTATTAAATCGGTTTATTATTTATTATTTCAATGAAAATATTTACAGAGCGATTGATAATGTGTGATAACTAAATCGTTGTATTTAGATAACTTAGTAATTTCGTCTCTACATAAATTTACTGTGAGAAGCAACGAACCAACCAAACAATGAGATAATTAATTATTTGTTGTTACAACAACATGTAAATTGGAAAAAAATATATAATTCGTACTTCCTCTATAGTTATTCCTTCAAATATTATACAATTTTTTTATCAGATCACTTTTGTATCGTATTATAGACTAAATGACTCATAGACATTTATAATGCATAGTTTGGCTTAGTTTAAATTATCTTCGAACTAATTTCATTTTAAATATAGGTATATTATGTGTCCGTATTATGACGTCCTACACGAACTAAGGTATCGATATCATGTAAGGTTTAAGATAAAGCACACAAAGACTCTTCAAAGCTTTAAAATAATCACATGTCAACGTATCACGTATCTGCTTGAATGTCATTTTTTTATCAGATAATGTTCTTGCACTAATGGACTCTTCGTGTAATGTAACAAAACCCGTATTACACTGGATTTTCAACTAATTCTAGATGCCTAGTGCTATTTATTTTAAATCGAACATAATTTTTTAAAAATTATTTTAGAATTCATTTTATTTTTCTATGATAATTGATATTGAATACCAATGATTCGCGATGCATGTTGAATGTCATCCGCACCGATGTCGGTCCTGATGTATAGGTTCTTTGAATTATATTGCTACGGTCTGTCATAGTCAGCGATTCTGCGTATAATTGTTTGCATTGGATTTGAAATTTATATGTTTTTAGTAATTACAATTCATTCATCAGAGTTTATTTTATCATTAAAATTAAATTAAAGAAAGTAAGACTTGGCGCAAGCCCGTCTGAGTAGATACCACCCACACAGATAATCTACCGCCAAACAGCAATACTTAGTATTATTTTGTCCGATTTGAAGGGCGAGTGACCCAGTGTAACAGGCATAATATCTTAGTTTCCAAGGTTGGTCCATTGGCGTTAAAAGGAATGGTTACTATTTTTTCATTTGCTACTTTCTATGGATGGTGGTGACCACTTACTATCAGGTGGCCCACGTGCTCGTCCGCCTATCTATTTGTTAGTTAGAAGATAGGTTATTAGCAGGTAGTATAGTTTGGATAAATGAAACAAATATATAACTTCTGCTAATTATTTAGGTTAATACTATATTTTAATCGGAAATGATAATATTACTCTTAAATAACTGCGATTATGGTATTAACACGATTAATGAATTAAAATTACTTTTAGTATTTTTCCGTTATTTCGTCTATCTGTTATTATATTTAAAAAAATATTGTAGGTTAGCATATATAGCAATATATTTGCATGAATTACTTATTGACCTCCATTTGGACAACTCGCCCGGAAACATACATGGATATAAAGTGTAACTAACATTTCCTGGTACTAAAATCACGCCTTTGAATAGTTTTAACCATGACACAAATGGTCTTTCGTAATTCCTTAACTTCTTAATGTAATATTTAGAGGACGACTTCGTTTTGAGGACGGGAACCAATTAAATAGTTATTGCAATTTTTTAATGATCTCTATAAGCTAAGACATCTTTAATTTATTTAGTTTTAAATTATTGGTTTTATGATACTTAACATATATTAATGTTTCATCTAATTTTAAAAATAATTTGTCAAAGTTAAAAACATTTCTTAAGAGTACTCAACGCGAATTTACTTAATATATAAATTATTCGTAATGTACATTTTAGGAGGTTAAAAGGTAGCCCAGACGTCTGAATAGCAACATATTTTATATGCTTAACGCGTTTTCTCTACATAATATACATACTAGAGCCCATATCCCTCGAGCCACGTATCTTATGAACTTAATAGCATAAAATTAGGTTGCGTTCCATACCACTTATTAAGCAAAAGAGGTCGGCTGGCTTTCTTTTCTCTAAAGGGAAATAACAAATATATTTTATTTCTTTTGTCTGATTATTCGACTCTTTGTACAAATTATATTCAAGCGAAATTATTTTACATGAATATTAATCTTAAACTTATAACAAGTTTAATAAATCCCAACATCCAAAAAAACAAATTATAATTTAATTGTTTAGATATAAAAACTCATTTTTAAATAAGCTACTTTCTGTCTCTTTGAAGTTTGAAATTAATTATGTAGATCTGTGCAAATATTTTCGTTTAGTTTTAAAAAATTCGATCTGATATGAAATTGTTTCTTTCTTCAGACATTTTGTTACAAATTTCAACTGTTCATCAGAATTTGTAGTAAAGAAATCAAATTTCACTACATTTTTACAGGTCTTATTAAATCTCACCCCGGCTCATCACGCGTCACTGTTCCTACACTAGCGGTTCAATAACATCAGGTTATTGACCCACAAACAGGTGACCGTGCACTTTGAAAAATAAAATACACATTACTGCTCAAATTTAAGAAAAACACTTCGCTTGCCTTTTGGCAATAATTAATTACCATTATCACAATATGTTCAATTATTATATTTTATAAAGTCAATATTTACGTTATAGATTTGTATGAAAGTATTTTTATTTTTTAAATAAAAATATTATTTAACGTCCGTTGAAATTATATTAAATGTACATATATGTACATTGTATATACTGCTGAAAAGTCTCATAGGATTACTGGGTATGATAAGAATCTAGTTAAGATAATATCCATTACGTCATGTACTTATTATCTACTATCTTACACTTCGGACCGAAATAATACTGACAGAAATTAAATAACAAAATGTAAGGACATGATATAGATTTTTAAACTTCAGGCATGTTATTTATGAACGATATGGAAGAGTTACTGACGATGCATTACTGTCAGTAATCGCCTGATAAAAGTTATCTTAGAAATCGTCTCTCGCATGAATTGGCAAAGAATTCATCTCTCGTATTGTGAGCCAATACAATTCATCACGTCTTTGTTACCACGGCATTCTGATAATTGAGTTGTAAATATAATAAGTAGATACTCAATTTTTAAATATAAATTAAATAATGATGTGAAGAAAAATTATCTTTATAAATAATATGATTTACTGTTACATCAAAAAGAAAAATATTAAACAGGTGTATTTCAGTAATTATTTTTATCACATATTTGAGATCAAGTGGAAAGCGAAAATATTTTATGACAGGAAATACCGACAGACGTAAATTACTTTAAAGAAAATTGTATCATCACCTTTTAACAAAGACGCTGACCACAGAATTTTATTGTCCCGACTCACAATCACAATTCGGGAAGTTTTATGACGGTAATAATTTTTATATTTGTAACCTTATGAACGAAATCCGCTACCCATCATAATAAACGTGATCAGATTACTTTATTACTACAATATAAAACCTTGAAAAGCGAAAACGAAACTTCGGTTGTAAGGTATGATTGATGTTTTAATAATAACAGTACACTGTATTAAATTAATTTTACCGTTGACACACACGAAAACGCAACGAATGTATTTTTATATTAATATAATGTTAAATGTAAGATATATATCATAAGTATTGAGGATATAAGGATACATAATATATGTCCACTAAAGATCAGACATTAAATACTCAATTGCCACGACTAAAGTGCGTAGCCACAATAATACTTGTATGTTTTTAAATGCGAGTATTTTCTTGATAATGTTTATTTATATAACATATCAATTATTAAAGTAAATAAAAAAATCGTAAGACCATGCATTGCGTTTTTATTGCAACACAATAATTTAATACAGTAAGTTCATTTACCGGCATTCATATAAAGATATAATACAAGTTAAATAATGTCAATAATTAATTGTTTTCATAACAACTTAGGCGATAAGGAAGCTTCATACGGATGTACGAGTAAATAATTATAATTGGCGATAAACCATCCATTGTTTTAACGAAACTGTTTCATTTGAACATAAATTCATAATAGCGATGAAATATTCCTAAAGATAGGGTATCTAAACGCTGAGTATTGACTTACTCGTTTTGATTGCAAGGGCCTCCATGACGTAAAGATACGTGTGTGATGGTCCTATCAGCACAATCGGGTCAATGTCACGCGTCTGACCGGCATCGGCACATCAGTAACCGTCTCCGTTTTCAAATATCACGTCTATTTTAAATCGGCAATGTTTATTTTAAAAACTTACATTCGCAAATGGCTTATTGAAGATTGTAGCAGACACGGTCTTAGAGTTATCAGAAATAGAAACAGAAACATTGGATTAGAAATGTCGAAATCGTTGTATTGCTTGCGTATTACTTATCTTAATAATACGATATTGGAAAGTCAATTAATAAATCAATATTGGTAGTGTGCTAAAACTTAAAATATTTTTCTTAGTATCTATGAGTTAACCGTCAATAATAAATTTGTATATACAATAATAATAATATGCATTATATAATATGTTTTTTATAATTACTGGTAAACTATAATAGTAATTACTAACCGAGTCATGAAAGTAATAATTATAATATTCTAAAGTATAATAAAACTTTTTATGTACACCAAGATACCGCTATAAGATCAAGGCAAAACATAAATAATAAAGTTATTATTAAGATATACATATTTAATAAATAATTCGAGGAATATGACAGGGTTTTTAAGATAGAAGTATTTGTATTTTGGAACTGTATTTTCCATGTATTGTAATATAAACATAATAATCATGTCGGAAATGTCTTTATTTCTTAATTTTAACTAAACCTCATAAAATTTAAGCAATTATGTTTTGTTCGTTGTAATCTGAGTATAAAAAACTAAAGTTGTGTGGTTAACAGTACACTTATATATTTGTTATTATATTATTCAATTACAATATATATTTGATTTCATCGTCGATGCCTTTTTTAAGTAAAATATCTGTTGATAAAGACACAGAGATGGTTTTTTTCTGTAGATTATATAGAAGTGACGAGAAGTCCAATCACGCGTATCGCGTCAATTGGCTCAATCGGAGCAAACCAAGTGACGCTCGTCCTGACGTCAGCGCCTCTTTGTCTGTATGGAAACAGCAAATCACCGAATAACTGTTTTGTTCCGTTCTTCATAAAAATGCAATACATATTCATTTAAAGGCATAAAGTTTTGTGATTTATCGTTTTACAATATCGCTCTTGAACTACACGTTAATGCAAATAGCGGAATGTTAAATAAGTTTTTGATCATGCTTATTATAAAAGTAAAACACTACAATAAGGTTTAAACTTTAAACCGACAACTGTTTTTTTTATAGGTTCGAGTAAATAGGGCTCCTATGAGATGGTAAGTGTTCACCACCGCCCATTGACTTAAGTTCTCTAAGAAATATTAAATATTCCTTACTTCGCCAATGCTCTGCCAACCTTGAGAACTAACACGTCCCTTATGCCTGTAGTACTATTTTTTTGTGATTATTTTTAATTAGTAAATATATCATGTTTAACTTTAGTTTAATTATTTTGCTTGATTATAATTATTATAATATTTTTTTTTTTTTTACAGGTAGCAATTAAGATAATAGATAAATCACAATTAGATGCCAGTAATCTTCAAAAAGTCTACCGCGAAGTGGATATCATGAAGAGGCTGGATCATCCTCATATTATTAAGCTTTATCAAGTAAGTTCAACTAAGATAATTTCTTCTTCATTATCATTACATCTTTCTCCATTGTTAAACATAATTCGATCGTTGATTACTAATGTATAATTATTTTATTCTGTAGATAGACATTTCTTGCGTTTCTTTTCATTGACGTAAATCATTGTACCAATTGAATGTAGTTGAATATTTTACGATTGTATTCAGATAAGTTAAAATAATTATTGCATCGTATTCGAATTTTAATTACTCTCGACTGTACGTCCTTGTGACTAGTGATTTCTCCGTATGAGTTTTTTTTGTTCAATTGTTTCATCCGTTGTTAGCAGTACCCTCAACACCACTTGTACGAATAAATAATAATATGTTTCTTTGGATTCCTTTTCTATAAATGTTTTCGCTATGTATTTAATTTTAACAAATATTTTTGCTTAAAAATCTTTTAAACTAATGGTACGGTACGAAGACGTAGTAGGACACAATGCGTTATAAAAATACTTTTTTTTATATATAACATTAAAAATAGTACATAATTATTTTTTGTTACACATGTAGGTATAGGATACTAATAGCTTTAAATAGTATAAGGTTTTGTACCGATGTAATATACATATAATAATACAACGATGTTAATGTACACATTGCATATAATATATCGTATTATTTTATGTATGTCTGATCTGGATTTTTTTGCGTTTAATGATGCTTATATATTTTTTATAATATCCGCCAAAAAACTAAGATATTCAAAGATATTTAAGTATATATACTTTATTTCTATAAGAAATATGATGAAATTATAAATATTGTTATATTATAATATTGCTACGTACCGATGGTACGTAAGTGGATGTAAGCGAATCGAATAGAATATAATGATATCGTTACATACCGTTAAAATCTAACTATCCAGTGTGCAGTTTGTAGGAGGACAAACAAGTATATTGACTGTTGTTATAGTGTTCAAAGTAAATGTCACGTGAAATTACCGTTCATAAACGAGGTTGCTTGCTATTTGGGACGTTGAACTGTAAAAGCGTCATATTAAACTGTCCTTAGCAAATTTACATACCGATTGTCGATTTAGTTCGTAGAAAAAAACAAGGTGTATGAAAATCGCATGTACGTGACACGATTAATAAAAAAATTGTAGAACGGTAAATGACGTAAACGATATTTCAAGTGATAAATCTCTTTGATTCGTATGGTTTTCTAAAGGGCCTGTTTAAATATGTCCCCCAAAAAAAATGCTCGACAAATAATTATCCTGACAAGCATTTTTCGATATTTTTGCCTGTTGATTGTCTATGCTATCTAGAAATCGTTTCAGAAGACGCAAAGTTACAAATGATATATTTAATTTTGCTTAAGATTCCCTTTTAAATGAATAATGTTTATGTGTCTGTTAATATTTGTAAAATCCATTAGCTAAGCAATTTTATCTATATAACTCGATAAATAAAGTATTCAGCAAGATTAATGGACAAATAAACGTGTGTGTGTGGAATGCGTCTACTCACATATGACAGCATGACAGATGCATGTATTTGCATTGCGTTTCAGTCTGCTGCAATTGTAATCTATCTTAACAAGTGTATATACGTAAATCATGTGAATCTATTTGTATAAGAAAACGGGTGGGATATGTTGTTTTTAATTAACATTTTTAAGTAATTTTATATATGTACGTTTTACAAAAAAAAACGACCTAAAATAACGTAGGTAATTAGCATTGAATGTGTGTTTTTTTGTTGGTGCGAATACTCATTTGTACAGAACTATTGGAACATTAAAATTACGCTCAGGAAAATTTATCTATTATTATTATAATTGTATGCTATATATTTTGATAAGTCTAACCTACTTGTTTAATTACTATTAATTCACGTTTTATCATGTTTTAGACTGTTATCTATAGAATACTAAATATACAATTTACTTTTATTTTCGAAGGTTGACATTTTTTAATACATAATGTATAAGAGTTAAGAATGTCTTAGACATAAAGAATAAGATTTCTTATTTCAAACTTAATGATTGTGTAATTATCATTAATCACGCTTGAACGAAGCCTCGAACGTCGGTAGTTGAATTAACGAACTATATTGTAGCACAGTGACATCTAAAAATAGGTCACAGCATACCGTATTATCCTCCTGATTCCTGCAACTGGAACAATAGTATTGCATGATTCGCTTTTGAAACCAGCTTGAATGAATTAAACACTATTAAGAACTTGAATGGTAGTTTTCGTGTACAAACATTTCACTCGATCAGTTGCATTGTCGATGAAACGTTCATCGTTTGTGTTATACCAGACGTTTATTGTTTTCTAAATTTAAAATTTGATTTGAACAGAGAAGTAAATTCGCATTTTGTTTAATTTAAATATAAGGTTTTGATAAAAGTGTGTTTTCCTAAGAATCTGACGTCAAAAGGAAATACCTAATTTATATTGGAGAAATCCGATTTTTGTAATAATTAATCATAAAGTATTTCCCCTTGAAGTTTGAGATTTTGTCGTAACAACTTCAGCTGGTCGAATATAAATTCGACCACCTGATGTTGTTAGTAGACAATCAAACATCCGTAATATGACGTCAAGATTATACAATATATGTTATGATATGTATTATCTCGAGACTAACCGAATTTTCTAAAGTATTTTGTTACGTATAGACCAATTTAAATATTTGGAATTTTAAAAATAATGAACTTCTTTAAAATTCCTATCCCAATTTAGTCCTCTTAAGGGTTGAATTTTCAAAAATACCATAACAATTTTTATTCTCATAGACAAATATAGAGTCCATTTTCCATATTTCTAACTTCAAATATGAAGGACATCCATATATATACTTTTAAAGGCCCCTCATTTTACCCCTTTTAGATGGTTAAAATATGCTTTAACAGATGTCTTCTACTTATAAGCAGAAGCCCAAACATTGATTATTATTTATAACATCGAAATTAATAGCGTGTAATGGAGTGTGATGACGAAAATCAATACAAAATTTCATCCCCAATTTCACCCTCTCACATTTACAAAAACGATATTAGATTAAACATGTCCTCATAAACAGAAGGAGAACATCGATTTCCGTATTTATAACTTCAAAACTGATGAATTTCCATGCAATTTTTTATCCCCGATTTATGGGATGAATTTTCAAAAAGTATTTTACAACTAAATTAAGTGAAGTAAAAGCCTCAACACCGAATACCATATTTCTAGCTTTCAAAAATAATGATATATTATTAATTATTTAAGACATAATTGACATTCAGAAGCGTATTTCTTTTATAAATAAATTACATGATAATTACTTTACCAAAGGTATATTGTAAATATATGTATGGTCTTTGTGGAAGCCTGTCTGGGTAGATACTACAACTCATCATATATTATATCACCAAACAGCATGCATATTATTGTTTTCTTCTCGTTTAAAAGGTGAATGAGCCAGTGTAACTAAAACCATAAGACATAACACCTTAGTTCCCAAGGTTGGCGGCGCGGTTAATGTTTGATATAGCGCCAATGTCTATGGGCCACCCTCCAGGCCATTACCATCAGGTGGACCATTCACCTGTCCGCCTACTTATTTTATACAAAAAAGGTACTAACAAATGACGCGCTTTGTTTTCATACAATTGACGCACTTTCAATATCTATCTCATCCGTTATTCTACCACCAAACATCAACATTGTTATGTTCCTGTTTAAAGCGAGCGAGAATTGCAAAAGCGATATAATATCTTATATCTCATGAGTATCCATCACCAGGCGTTGCAATGGCCATCAGGTTCATTTTTTCGGCCATTCTATTTTTTATAAAAAAAAAACATTATTCCGCTATTTGTAATTAAATTTTAACCCAAACGTTTAACCTCCGACACGCTACGTCGATTACATTACACCAAACTGATAAAATCAACAACATTGGATGGGCATCCGATAGACTGTTATTTTTACATATTGTTTAAGTATAACACATATTATACGATCTTGAGAAATATTGCTAAAATTCAAGGTGACTGAAAAGATAAAAAAAATAAAAAGCCAAATGAAACAAAAAAACACATTCAATATTTTAAATTATTTCCATTGGTAATTTCAAAGGTTAAGAACCTACAATTAATTGATGTACCGTGTGGGCTTACATGGATTTTGACGGTCATACTAAAAGACAGATACGGTGACTCAGGCGATATTTATAGATGTTTTTAGTTTTACGCGGCTGAGATAGTTCATGGACACGGCCTAGCCGTTTTACATGTATGTGATGTGAGCACGCTACAATCTGTAACATCTCATTACGTCTATTAGTAATTTACAAGGTATTTTTTTCACGCTTACAAGTGGTCTTCACGTTTACAAGTATGGTTTCGTGGTCTCCTGACATGCAATTTAGAAGCGAAATTTTTAACTACTGTTGTGACCATTGAATTATGATTAGTTTTTCGGGGTAACAAAGAGTTATTAAGTGTTTATTACGTCAATCTACGTCATCCATGACGTCTTAACATTGTAGTCATATGACCTACCAATATTTTAAATTGAAGACTGATCTTACGAGAGTACCTAATATGGTGTATAGTATTTTTCATTGTACAAATTTATCTTTCATTGTAAATGACTTTATAATTAAATCGAAAACTTAAAACCAGCTCAAGCAGTAGTAGTTTTGGCTCGAACTAAGTTTGAAATGTATATCTTTCATGTAGATAATAAGGAAATGAATGTTGTTAAACTAATTATAGCTTAATTATGAGTCGGTATGAAAATGATCAGAGTACTAGCCGTGTACTTGTTGGGATATCCTATCGGAAACATTGTACAGTAGATTTTTGGTAACCTATGTTGCCGATAGAACAATTTAAATGTTTGTAATTTTAAAAATGACTAACTACCATACAATCCTATCCTATCCCTCTTATAAGGCGAATCTGTATCAATCAGAGTAATAACAACTGACATTTACGAGAATCAGCATAAATACTGAATTCCCTATTTCTTACTATCATTTTGCACTTTCAATTTTCGTCTTCTTAAGGGATGAATTAAAAAAAAGTCTTTAACAACTGCCTATAAATTTTTAGTAGTAGACTAAAGAACGATTTTCATATTTTAATATCAAATCAGATATGACGCATTCTCATTAAACTTTTATCCACATGAGGAGATAAATTAAAAAAAAATCTTTTCCTTATTGCATCACATTCCATAAGGAGTTAAATCCACCGTTTTAGGCTGTGCGTTGTATGTCAATCAGCCATTTAAAAATTTCATTAAGTAGATAATGTTATAAGTACTTGTAATCACATATGTACTTATATATCGTTTATCGATTTTATAAATAAGTCAATATAATAATATTGATATAAAGTATAAATAATAAGTTCATTACCTCGTTGCCAATTAAGTTATTTTTCATAATTTATATTTATTTGTTTGTATAAAATAATTTGTTGAATCATTCCGTTAATTTGTTATTTTTTCCACAGGTTATGGAGACAAAAAATATGATCTACATTGTATCAGAATATGCTAGTAAAGGAGAAATTTTTGGTAAGTAGAAATTAAATCGACAACACTTGATTAAAGAAGACACACACACGAGTATTTGAAACGTCCTCGTTAATCGTTTTATAAAATAAATATGAACGTAAACGATGTACCGATTCTACTAAAAGAAATTGTCTAATATCTCAATATTCAATCTAAGTAGGTTGTATTATAATTATTTGCCTTCTACATGTGAACTCCTCAAACAATAATCATAAAGTTTTGCATACACCTTTTAGAAAAGGACATAAGGTACTCCTCACTACTGATACCCCATAAGGAATAATATATATATATATATATATAATATTTCAACTTTTAAAAATTCGATTTAATTGTATTGAAGATTAAAAAGTTCCACTAAAGACTTCTATATTGGCATATTTTTAATTAAATTTAGCGTTGGTTTTTCTCCGTGGGTCAGTCCCCGGGTTAAATGAATAATAATGATTAATAATTGGCTGTCTCGACCGGCGACCCTCGTTACTGGCATTATTCTTCGATGTTAATGTCCACCCGTTTATTATAAAAATATTGCCTTTCACATTGATATATCTGATATAGATTTTATTTGCCTAATAATTGAAGGTTAATGGGCTAAATTCATGAATATATAAACGAAATGTGCAATAATATTTTAAATGTTGTCGTTAACCAGCCAAGCAAAACGGGTATTCGGATTAAAAATTACCAAGGTTAAATAATTTAGTTTCCTGGAATATTTTAATAGATACTGTTATTTATTCTTAAGTCTCTATTTTAATAACAGAAATATATGTACATAAAAAGTGCCTTTCGACTGGGACTTATCGTAAATAAACATGTTTAGAAATATAATTATCAGCTTCATTGAATAAATAATTTGTATTCATTGTAATTCTAAGACTTGTTTACGATCAGATTATCGATGAATAAGCGTGATAATATCACAAATTCGTCTCAGCTTATTTGGATATATATGTTCAGCCTACGCTAAAGGTTAAATATGGAAAGAGTAGGAGTATATTATAATCACAAGTCGCCTTGTTAGTGCTTCATAAGTTTTGAAATCATACTTGGAAACCGCAATATTTTCTGTAGTTTTAATATTTTCGTTAGTAATAAAAGATTTATGGTATGGTTTTTTGAGACAGCACAGTTTATAATTTCAGTTAGAGAAGAAACAGATTCTTCAGCAGATTGCATGAATGTGCTTTAGCATCTATATTAGTTGGCTTATGGTTAGCGATCGAAATTCAAAACAAAATAAGATTTAATTAAAGCATTTTGAACATTATATGTACTAACTGTAATCAAAATATTATTTATTCAAGTAAGCTCATAAAAGCACTTTTGAATTGTCATGTTACAGTGTTGAATTAAATGTAAAGCTACCACCGGTTCAGAATGTATATCCTACCGATAAGAACCGGCAAGAAACTCAGTATATACTCTTTCCACCATTTTAATTACAGAATATGTCAGTAAAGAACATTTACATTTTTATACATCCTGCCTAGAAATCAATAAATACTACGTCCACGCTTTATGTCTGTGCTATCGGCATATCCAAAAGCTCTTTCCATTAATAAGTGCCAACAATATATAAAAGTCTTATCTTATATTCATTAGTATCAACTATAAAGAGACTTGATCCAAGAAAATGACATCAGAGAACCCTCTAAGTAATTAAGTACTTACGTAATAACCAATTATATCTACCTACAGTTGTATATATTATTTCATAGTCTTATGAACTTTGAGAATAGTATGTACAACCCTAAGTAGATACAATATAAACGAGCTGGAGATTAGTTTAGTAAGAAAAATATTTTTTTATGTTTACATTACAAGGCATTTTAATAAAATGTGCAATTTTTTATTTAACTTTTTATTTTTTATGAGAATTTTATCCGTCAAAATTATGGGTTTTAAAATATAATATAAAAACATTTGCATTTACACAATGTGTTCGCTTAATATATAATATCATAAGTTGTGTAAAATACTAGAAAAATCTAACACGAGATGCGATATTCCCCGAAATAAAGTAACCTCGACATCGATTAAGGACGCCCAAAGACGCAAGTTCTTTGACGCTTTATAATGACGTAAGCTGGCGTGCAATGACGTCACTGGCTGCCGGGGTTGCAGGCTAGGGGGGTGGGGAAGCAGTATCGCATACAGCTGACGATGAAACCCTCCGTCATGAATACCCGTTCTCTGCTGTATATTCATTTAAGTTTATAATCTAAACATCACGAAATCGTGTCATGAAAATTACTATTTCACACAGCTGTCGTAACCTGCTATTATGATGATACTAATTTGCAAAACTATAATAATATGACAGGAGTGCATTAATCTTCGTTTGTAACATTAAATTGTATCTTCAATGTAATAGTGTTATGCGAAATGATTACGTACGTAACAATATAAAATTGATTTGAGCGTTAATATTAACAGCGACCTGTTAAATAAATTTCCGGTGACAGACATTCATCACAATTAATTATATCTTCCTATTGATAGAAATATTTCTCTCGTGTTGGCAATTTACAAGCTGATTAGAAATATTATAGAGAAAAAAATAGGCTACTTATAAGTTATGATTTATTGTAACCAGAAGATTTCTTAATACTTACTTTATATTCGTTTTATTTGTAGATATATTAAAAATTAACGACTATATTTTTATTCTTCAATATTTTTTCTAAGATTAAATAAATATATATATTACAAGACACATTTTTATTATATCACTAAAAAAGTTAATATAAAATAATTTTGACTATAAAGAGCTCGATATGGCTATATTTATTTGATCTTATACGTATAATATGACTTTAAAACGATCGGTAGATGATATTTTATGTTAGAAACAAACACTTTAGTATGCTAAAACAGATTGAGGGGATGCAACGTCGCCCTTTAAATCAATATAAATCAAGATTAAATAAATCCAGTTCCAAACGGCATTACTGTTGCTAAGAGATGAAAATAAGGCGATTTGAATATACTTTTTGTTTTATTGTGGACCCGAAAATGTAAAGTGTCTCTTACAAATTTTACTGGTATTCATCGTTGCCTCGCTTATGCAGATTTGACGGTACTTTTATAACAATTTTAACGTATAGCTTTTAAAGTATTTGTGCATCTCAAACTGCTTCGTTGAAATGTTAAGTAAATGTTAAGTTAAGTAAAAATTGAGTAAAGTTTGCGGAAGCATTTATCTCTTTTGGTTTTTAAATTAGTACACAATAAAGATGAGAATCTCTTGAAAGTTCTTCTTATGCTTATGAAAATCAATATAGAACCTTCACTTGCGTTTAAAAATATTAAATATTTATTTTAGGCTAAATAATTCACATATTTGTCGAGGAAGGTTATGTCGGAAACATTGAATGCCATGCTAGCTACTTGCGGGAGCGTTGGGCGGATGAATAATTTATACAAATGCACCTGCGCCCGCTGATGTCATTCGGAACAAAATCGAAAAATAAATGTAGATAGAATTAAATACAGTACTTAGTTTAATCACTTAATTATGAAGCGCATATTCCGTTTTCATTTAAATGTAAAGTGAATCGCCGTTTATATTAATAACGCGTTAATATATTCAATATTTTGTTTGTTTATTAAGTGTCTGTTTTATAAAAATATTACCATTAAAATGTTATTGCATCAAATCAAATAAAACTTAGCAATATAGCATTGACGTAAGTCAGTATATCGTCATAATATAATTATTACTTTTTATTATAATGCAATCCTATTTAAGACTTTCATGTTTTTACGTCAATGATGTAATTGTATGTTGAGATATTAAGTTAATTCTTATATTAATTAATATTAATAAGGAGTTCTTATTTTTAAATTAATTTTTAACTAAATTAATTTCCATATGAAACTATGTTTTAAAACTGGTTCATCTTTCATTTAAGAATAATTTATTTTTATTCTTCTAATGAACTAATTAAATTTATATCTACAATTTGCTTAAAAAAATGTTACGAGAACCGAAAGATCGTTTTCTTATAAATAAGCAAATTTAACGATACGATTTCATTAACGATAAAAATTCAAAAGGCATTTCTGTTTGTAAATCATTTACGCCGAAATAATAAACATAAATTATTTTTATTTATATGCAAACATGTAAATCACATTATATACAATTCCATTTTAACTTATATACATATAATCAATACAAATTTTATGAAAACTATCACAAAATATTTTGTATTTTGTGATTGTTTTCATAAAATTTATACCATTTTTTAAGCAAATATATGTCATATTTGCTTAAAAAATGTATATATAGGAAAATAATTCAGTTCACTAGAGTTATGAATTATGTACTGGAATAGAATATAAATTACTATCACTGCTTGCTTATATTGTGTATTTATAAAGCTTTTATATGTCAGCGATAAACGTTATTATAATACATACGTATCTAATATATTTAGAATTATTATATGAAAGTCTAAACTATTTTATTATTCTCGCGTCTCGTGTTTGTTTGAAATAAAGCTATTGTCAAATTCAATTTGTTTTAGATTACATAGCGAGGTATGGCCGGATGGCGGAGCAAGCGGCGCGGCGCAAGTTCTGGCAAATCTTATCCGCTGTGGAATATTGCCACGAAAGGCGGATTGTACACAGGGATCTCAAGGTTGGTGTATTCAGAAATGTTATCATTAAATTTTTGTCAGAATATCGTCTTGTTTTTAGATATATACTTTAGTAGTTTATTATCTTAGTTTCTTTTACTATGTTCAGAAATTGTAAACAAATACAAATGCCTTTCGTTGGTTATTCTCAGTTCAGTATATTTATTTTCCCAGAACCGGTTGTAGTTTTTTGTTTGGACTATCAATAAGAAAGTGATTGAATTTGAATACTTTTAGTATACAAGTATGAGTCGATAAGTAAAACTTTAGACAGTATAAAATTAAGTCATTTGTGTAAATTAAAAGTATAGAAATATTTTTAAATTAAGGATGATACATGTTTTATCTTATATAAATATTTGAGAACTTGACAGTACACAAAATTTCGACGTTAAGATAACAACGGAAGCCGTTGCTCTTGTCGGTTAAGCTTGGATGGGAAGGATTATATATGTACTTATACGTATGTTTCGTATCGTATTTTCCGAAGAAATACTTTTATGAAGCCTTTAATCTCTATATTGACAAGATATATAATTAAACAATTCATATTTGAAACGTTATAAGTAGAAAAGGCTTTCATACTTTTTCAACAAAAAAAAATATATACGTACGTTATGCTAGGCTTTGTAAACATATAAAAATAAAACTAAATTCTATGACGTGCTACTATAATTTCGTTAAAAATATACAGAGATAGTGTTCTCTATCAAAGTGTTTCTAAAATCGTGTTCCAAAATATTGTAATGGATCTCGTTATTATCTAATCGGAGCACGTGTATAGGTGCTGAACGATCTAACTTTTCTCATTTAGGCGGAGAACTTGTTACTGGACGCGAATATGAATATCAAGATCGCCGACTTCGGGTTCAGCAACTATTATGCGACGGGGGAGCTTCTGGCGACGTGGTGTGGGTCTCCGCCGTACGCCGCGCCCGAAGTCTTCGAGGGAAAACGTTACACCGGCCCTGAAATTGACATATGGGTATGTTATTGCTTTTCTTTTGTTACTGTTTCTTAAGAAATTACATCGTTGGCATAGTTTTATATATATTGAATCTTTATTTTTATTGTCTAAGACACCGATACAAGAAAGAATATATATTATACATAAGGAGTATGTTTTTTTACAAATGATCTATTGTTTAGCCTTAACCTTTTAGTATTGTATATATGCATCATTTTTTTAAAAAGTCGTCGAAGTTTTATTTTGAAATGCTCAACTTTTGCATTTAAACTAATATACTTTGAAACTGAATACAATCTCAAATGAACAGCTTAGAAGTGTCCCGATGCTAAGAAAAAACCTCCTCCTCTGTTGAATAGAAGTTTTATAGTTTATTCCACCATGTCCTAAATTTAATGATTATAGCTCATTGTTAGTAAGACTGGTATATAAGACAATAAGACTGGTAGCATTTGCCTAGATGTTTTTTTAATACGAAACGTTCGCAGTTTACTCGTAACGAGCTGCTTTAATTTCCTTTCGAAATAATTTATGCCTTTTAAATGCTATTAACGTTGCTATTGAGCTAAAAGAACCGTTTCATTTAAGAAAATCTTGTATAATAAGAAATAAATTATGAAATTAAACAGATGTGCAAAACTGCACTTTGAAGGTTTCTCTTTTGGTATTGGGTGATTTTATGAGCTTTAATCATTAGACGTTATACGATTTGATGTATAAAATAATTTATAATGACGTTTAACATTTTATATCGGATAAATAAAACCATCAAGAACACTCTGTTCCGTCTATTTACCAAGAATTAATTATGAAAATTTATAAAAATAAATAACACGATTGTCAAAAATTAACTAAAAATAAAATAATGTGTCTGTAATAATATACCTAGTAATAATTCTGACTATACTCAATACGTTGAAATCTCTTGAGTCATTTAAAAGTTCTGACGGAATAAAGAAATTACATACAAACCTGAACCGTGTAAACATTGCACACATTTTTAGGTAGTCGTTTGAAAAGTGAACTTTTACTCCCGTTTAGTGATATTTTCTGTGAATGATGGCTAGTTTAAGTAGTACCTTATTGCGGAATGTATTGAATCGGACGTACAATTAATAATTTCGTTGTAATTATCCGAGTTGTCGCGCCAAAAGACTATCTTACGTATTCCACTTCAAGATGTGAATGGTTTTCAGAGCCTCGGGGTAGTGCTGTATGTGTTGGTGTGCGGGGCGCTGCCTTTCGACGGCTCTACCCTTCAATCGCTAAGGGACAGAGTGCTTTCTGGAAGGTTTAGAATACCCTACTTTATGAGCGAAGGTAAGTGATATTGTGTGTTTTAATGTTTTCTTTTGTTATTTCCTTGCAACATGATCATCATTATTATTATTTCGTTGTTTGCGTATATTTTTCACACATCCTAACCTAACGATGTATGAAAATATCGTCTAAATTTCTTTTATTATATTAGATCAAAAAAGAAAACAACATTAATACATTCGAAATAGTAAATGGCATTGTTATAAACAAGAAGCCTGAAACTGGATTAATAAACTAACGTATTAATCCAAAGTAATTTACTTCGCAAGTTGGAGAGATTTAATGCGGATGGATCTTGACAGACACATTGCTAAATGGAAATTGTCTCCCTTGCTCTTATGAAACTAAAGGACGAAAACTTTAAATACAAGTCGTAGAACTAGTTTTACGAAATAGGTTGTTAAGTATGCGTGTAGAATATTTATTTGTTATCGTAATTACGTTCTATTTCTATTGTGGCGAATCGATTAACAACGTTCGATTTATTTTTATCGAAATTTATTGTTTTATTGAATTTCTAAAGTAATTTTGTAACAAGAAGCAGTCGATGCTTGATGAATGGTACTGAAAAAAATCACACATCACTTCTTGTTACAATTTCATCTGTATTTTTGTTTTTTTTTTATATTATAATATATAATTATTTGGTGCTTTTAAGTAAGAACATTATACGTGACCTTTTATATGACCTTGAATACGTGCACCCTTTCAATAATATCAGTCATATCACGTAAACAAAATTCTTTTAAGATTTGCGAATCTGCGACCTTCGCAAACACATAAGTGTTCTTTGAATAAATGCATATATATCTTTATATCGAGATTCAGTAATTTAAAAGTCATTCGTTTGCCAAGTTTAATGTAATTGAATAGTCCCTCTCTTTTACGAATACTTGTCATACATAATTTATTTTCATGAACGGATTTTCTTTTATACTTTATTGCAACCTTCACAGTAATCGAATCGGCACTATAACTTACAAAATAGAAGTTGTGAATTTTGTATCGATAAATTATATAATTGAATCGACATCGACATTTAATAAAAAAAAATATTATTTAATATATTTATTTTAGAAACTAATAATATTATAAGTATAATAATTTAGGCATTTAAAAAAAAGGGTGTAAACATCGGTGACATAAATAGTCAATATTAACAAAGTATCAAGCAGTAATGAGTGGAAAATTTATTGGTTTTAGCTTGATTAATATTTATTTTATACGTATTTTATTGTATAACTGTATGCGTAATGTAACTGTGTGTTACATTAAAAAATGACAAATAACATTCATAACAACTTGAGCTTTAACATATATACCCGAGATTGGACTTAACGCGGTCGTTATATGAAGTAAAGGAATTTCTGAGCAAAAACAAGTCAGTTTCGCATTCCAGATCAAAATGAAACAGTCGTGAACGTAGAAAACGGCAACGCAGTTTGTGTAAATAAATCTATATCAAACCATACAGGTTTAATGAATGATTGGAAATTGTGAAACATACCGCAAATTCGTATTTACGAATCTTTAAAATAACTTTAAAGATTCGTAAATACGAATTTGTATGTAATAAGGATCTATAGAAGTTTATTAATAATTATTAATATAATATAATCGATGAACATGACATTTAACAAATGACAACAATATCTCACAATAATTGTTTAATTTTTAAATAAATACCTTAATGAGTTGTTGTTTGAGTATTTTTAAATTGACGTCCAGTTGAAGGTTAATGATAATAAGGTTGTATTATCGTGAATCTTCCTAACCAAAATTACAGATAAAAAATAATGAAATCGATAAGCTACTCGATAATGTACTTGCGTCATCACCTTGTTCAATCATGCATCCCGCAGACACGGCTCGTAAACATTACGTTTTCATAAACTAGAAAATTATTATGTGCGAAACAGACTATAAAAATGTTTTGCATTATTTTTTGTCTTGTTCACATAGATACACATATCTATATCTCTACACTCTACAGATACCATACATCGAATTTGGAATCTAAACTCATTATTGAATGAATTTAATAGACTTAATATGAATGAAGCCACCTAAAATAAGTATGATTTTTCAGTTTTGCTTTTCTAAAAAAATACATATTTTTTGTGCGTCGCTGCTTTAACACTTTTCTGAATATACGGTGTGACGTGATTAATGTAATTTAACTCCGAGTACGGCCGTGAAATCTTAAATTAAATGCGATATACTATGAGAGTACATACAATAATAAACAATATATAAAGGTAAAAGTACCTTTAAATCTTTAGTTTTAAAATCAATTATTAATTGTCAATTCCTAACTATGCGAAACTGAGTTTATTTGTTTGTTGTTAACGCTTTCACGTTTGTACTACTCAACCGATTATCATATATTATGCATACGTGTTCATATGGCTACAGACAAGGTGTAACGCCAGCCCCTTACACGAGAACGCAGCCGCGTGCAGACACTAGTATGATTTTAACGTTACATACGATGAATACATATAAAAATATTGAGTTGCTTGAAATTTTACTCTTGTGGCGCCCAATGAACATGACTTGAATATTTCAAAAACTATTTTGAAGAAAGAATCTTAAGGTGTTGACTGATATTTGCACTTAAAAGTAGCAGCTGTGTCAAATACGACATGGCTATTAACTCTTTATGTCGCTATAAATGCATGTTGTCTGACGATAATCGTCTACAGAGCTAATAATTTACGACAAATACGTCAAAATGTATTGAATTCTGAATTTATTACCGAGGTAACTTTTACGTAATACGACCGAGATGAACTACCATCTGATAATGGCGTTAATTGTTATTTCATATTCTTTATGAAGTGAACAAATAGATCTTCATAATTAATTGCCAAGCAAGCTTATTATTGTTACAGCAGTTCTTTTGTTTTACAATATATATTAAAAGTAATCATTATCAGCGTAGCTTCTGTACGTGACAGTTGACAATAGTTCCCCAATGTTGTCGAGACAAAATTACAAGATCTATTTATCTAACATCTATTCATATGATAAAAAATAAAAATATGAAATATGTACTAAGTTTTTCTGCAATTTTTCTTTACCAAACTTAAAAATATATATATAATACGCTAATATGGAAGTTCGTATAAAATAAATGATACCATCATACCCAAATAGATGTGTTGCTATCTCTTTCTAAAAAAGGCGTCATCAGATATGTATATATTAAAAAATATAAACATTATATGTAGATATCTTAAGTTTTTTATATATACTTCACAGCTGTAAATATTTGAATATGAGTAAAAGTAGGTAAAATAAGACACGTCGCTTTTTCAGTGCATTTGCTTCTGTTCATTCAGTAAACACCTTGATGCTGATGACGGTCGTGCCAAAAATAGTATTATTGACGCCTTCTACGTACGCTGAAACGTCAAGCATAGGTTTGACGCAAGAAATGTTAATGACTTTATATAAACATACTGAATTTATGAACAATACTGAGTATAGAAATATTTGATTTACAACAAATTTAATAAAAAATTAAAAAAATATATTATGACACACATTGCTTGTTTCTTGCTAAGATCATTGTAAATTCAATAGGTACGCGTGTATTTATCTTAAGTCCACCATTTATTTTATCGACGATTGTTTCTATCCGAACAAAACAGTTACAAAAAGTATTATTTCGTTCTTGTAAAAGACCTTATGGACGACGTGGGAAAGGAAAGAGGCAGTTAGAAAAAAAGACCTAGTGCCTCTAGTATCAAGTGGTACCTACTATTTTATTTAAAAGGCTGCTGTATATTGTAGACTCTATTTATCCCTAGAGTCTTGGCCTTGCCCGACTAACGCTGGAGGCAGCGAGTCTGCTAAAGGAAAAACCTTATGGGATACGTGACTTGAATTCCCAAAATGTAGAATGCATATTTAAATACATAGCACTATTATTAACAGTTGAAATAATGCAATTCAATAAAAGTAAAATGGACCTCTGAGTTTTGCTGAAAGTTGTTTTCATAGTTTAGGACCAAATAAGCAAATTCGTAATAGTTGGCACCGACGATATCAGAAGGACGATAGACAGCATAATTACAAGACATTTTATTTCTCATGGCATGGCGACGTATCGACGGTAAAAGAAGTTAATACTGTTTACGGCTGTGACAATTTACTGAATAAGAAGATTTTCTGTCAAGCTTTAGGTAGATTCAATTAATATATATATTTTAATTAGTACGCTGTAGTTAGTTACGTAGAACATTAATAACCAAATGAATCGTTGCCTCTATTAACACACAATACAATATTGCAAATTAACAGTCAATTAAACACATGATATATATGTATTTTCTTGAAATGTTTATAACTGCAAGTTTTGCAATTATAACCAATGATATCCGACTATAATGTTTACTGGGTTGAAAAATATAATATCGAGTTTCAACACAGTTCGCGCACAATAAGCTCATCCATCCAGTTATCGACTACTATTCACGTTGTGTAACCAGCCAATTTGAGTAATTTATGCTAGCAATACTAGGTCGTATCACACTTCAATAATGTCAAGAAAGTATAGACTTTATATATAACAATCACGTAATATAAATTTAATTTTGGCCATTATTAAATTTAAATCTTATGTTGAAAACATTAATAGATAAGGTTTATTACACATTACTTAAATATATAGGTTATTTATACACGGTACTTGTAAATTTAAATTTAATAATAAAATGATTAATTAAAAAAATAGTAACTACTAAGTTTGTTGCAGATTTTTGTCGATACAATGTTCAATCCGAACAGGGGGCTTTACATTGAATTTAATCTTGAATATCAAAAGTGCTATTATGGACCCTACTCTTAGTGATAGATGGCTTACTCAAAAAATAGTATTGATTTTAATCTATATCTACCGGCAAAACTATTTTATTTGCCTCAAAAACTAAAATAGTCTTACTCTAGTAGGTTAACTTAAATCGATTGAACACATTTTATAAAAAATATATTTTATTATATATATTTGTTTACATACGTTGCAGAAAAATGGGTTAATATTCAATTTAAAAAAAAATAACACAGGTATCGCGTCACTTATTGCTTTTATTTATGTGATAAGTACCCACGGGTTGTTTAAACTGAAGTATGTATTCATGTTGCAAAATTAAAATGTTTTACACCTAACGAGCTCACCTGACTCCATACGTAAGGTAATTTATGAATAATTCATATTCCTTAAAGAATGAGCGCATCTTGGAAATTTTCCAGTGAGTTTAGGGGACTCGATAATTTATAAATCGTTAAAGAATTACACTGGAATCTGGAGTTCTATGGTGATATACTTTAAACAATTTTGATATTTTCTTTTACTTTATACGATTGTCATAAAAAAAAACAACAGAAAATATCGTTTAAGAAATTAACATTGGAATGAGAAAATCCGTATATGTTACACCAGTGAAGCAATTAACACGCGACGATCTTGATACGCTAACTTATGTGCAAATGCATTACATATGATAAATACAAACTCGTTTGAACGAAGACTGATTCTTTATTGTTTTAATTTATTATTTTATAAATTAATGACTTAATGGTAAGTGGTTACCTTATGCGACATATATTACACCTTCGATTGTGATGTTTGCGATGTTATATCTCTTGTGCACACGCTGTCACGTACACGTTCTTACTCACTGTCCAAACATTCAACTCGGCAAAGCAAAGTTTTGATGTTTGGTGGTTGGATAAATCATAACTGGTGCCTCACAGGCGGTCCTGTACAAAGCCTACCTATCTATAGGTTTATATCTGTACTTCTATACTAATATTATAGAGTTAATTTTTTGTATGATAATCTGAGGAACTAATGGCCCAATTCTATAATTTTTTTCATTGGTAGAAAGCTAGATTATTCCCGAATGCTATGGGGTATCAATTATATTTCTATCATATAATTTTGTTTGTTACTAAATTGTACCCGTGCGAAGCCGGGGCTGTTGATACTAATAAATAAAATACACTTATTTAGCTATTACTAATGTGAGGTAAATTAATAATATAATAAATATATAAATTTGCTGTAGATACAATAATGAGTTATTATTTTTATTTATAATTATGAAATACGCATGTTGGTAAATACGCGCTGAGCGGTCATAGCAGTCGTTAATAGTAAAAAAGATTTTTGTCTAAGCTTAATTATGCATTCTTAATTTTTTTTTCAGTTTTATAGCATATTTTATTAAATTTGAAATACTTTGCAGCAGATTAGCATCGTTAATACCAATGTTAGTTAAAAAAATTGTCGATGTATTTATAAGAACATACACAAAATAAAGATTAATCTTTTAAAAATTTAAATGTATTGTACCTATTTAAAAGGCTCGACTCTTACAAAGTTAATATATTGGTCTAATCTCATTAATTTAATCGATGATAGAAAGAAAATCTAAATGAAAAAACACGAAAATATTCCTGTAAACAGATATATGATATATTGTGGTTTTGCATAAAAATATATTATTTTCTAATTAAATTCTGAATAAGATGAAAGATTCGAAGTGCGTCACAAGTGTCGTGTTTACATTTTGTGTTTTATGGCCAGCGATTAGTTGCTGGCAAGCATCAGTGACCGCCGGTGACGGCGCGGCGGCTTCGCTCGTAAACTGCACCAAGTTCATGGCACAACATGGCTTACGGCGCCCACTGGCTTTCCACGATTTTATTAAATAACACCCGCACATTTTTCACACGATTGCGTCAATGGTCAGGCAGAGCACGCGATATTTGCGTCCGAGCGATTATTAATAGAATCGCCTGGCGAAAACTTCACTAGTCATCGATTTTATTTTAGGAGGAAATGAACCAAGTAAATAAAATAGTACAAAATTACTCCAAGTTGATGCGCGGCGTGTTTTGTTTTGCGCAAACTGCAGGATTTAGACGCACATTCTATTTCGCGCGCGCTATAATTAAGCGAATATTTATAATTGAATTCGTCACTCCAATCGAAACTATGTTTTGTTTAAAGCTAAGTAAAGATATCCTCCTCTCGCTAAGAATGATATATTTACATAAGATTATTTTCGGTGGATACGGGATTTATTTATTCATCGACGGGCGTCATTCTCTTTCAGCATAAGAAAGCCATTACCCATATTTTAGTTTGAATGACGCATTTGAATTTTTATATATAAAATAATTACAGATGATCTTTTCCGAATATATGTCCAGTAGCTACTTTGTTCAAGAGACATTACGAACTTTTAATGATTGAATAGTACATGTAAAAGGCAGTCGGAATAAAAAAAAATGTTTTATAACTTCTAAATAATTTCGTCAAAATTAATTCGTGAAGAAACTTTTCAAATGTAACGAGGTGATTATAGGATTAAAAGTATTTAAAAGAAAACATTGATTAAATAATATTAACTACTTTGTATTTTTTTTTTTAACTAAGAGGGCACGTGAAAGAATTTAATTTTTTAATTTAATTTTAATTTTTTCATATTAACCGGTTTATATTTTGTTTGTTTAATTAAATACAAAAGAAATATTAACCAATATGTAAATAATAATTAGATAAACCATGTATGTATTTAATTTGTTTATTATCTTATTAAAAATCTAATTTTCTGAAATATCGATTATTATTTTTTTATAAGACAGAGAAAATACTCTATTATATATTGCTCAATTGACGACAGCGAATATTTATGGCATTAGTGTACTCACGTTATAACCAGTAGCTTGAGCGTTTGACAAATATTTACTATATCGCCTGATGCCTAAGATATTATCTACTGCATATTTAACATATTTGTTAGATGATGACGATATTCAAATTAGGTCTCAGATATAGTCTCATACTGCTAGAATGTATAGGGTTTTACTGAATATATGTACCTATATTAATAATAAGTACGTTTTTGTATCTCACCCTAATTATGTTATTTGGATAATATTACGTTTTAAATATATTTTAGATGATGATGGAATATTTGTGTGTAATTGTAACTTACCATTATAAAACTAAAACTAACACGGAGATTCTAAAAGATTCATTATCAGCTTTTGTTTACGTCATTCTAACGTAGTCACGTTATAGACTCAGTGACTACATAAGTACAATTAAGATCAAACGATAATAAATACGTAAATAGCAATACCTAAAAACGATATATTAGTTTATATGTACACTTTACCTTTAGAGGAACATCATGTGATCAAGGAATGTCAATTATAAAAACAGACGAAATAAGTAATTTATATATTTTTCTAACGTTTTGTTGTTTTGTTAGTAACTACGCGTTACGTTAGTAGTGTGTCATCAATAACATTTAATAGGTCTGTATCAGGAATTACTCAAGGACCTTTTTGGTCTTTTAACTACCGAACAAGGGCTTCCGGATGACGACTATTGATTAAAAAAGAAAAATATGTTTTATTTCCTTCAAATGAATACGTTATATATAAATTTTTCTGTTGCGAGCAATACGGTATGTTTTTTGTATAATGCTTTAGCTGATGTGATATGTGTGACGTAAATGTGAACCATTTTCACGAGTCGATGGCTATGATACGAGTACAATGCCAAGGCGTCTTTTCCGTCATTCGTGTCCCCTGACCTTTTCGATGGGGTTGAAGCGCTACCTCGCCTTCGAATGACGTCATTAAGTTACGCTCGAACGTGATACTGGAGAATAAATATTGGATTATCCTATTTAATTTTGCGTCAGAGTATAATTTAAAATAGGAATTCCTAGTGTAATAATTAAAACGTTATTGTATAAAGAATAGGAGTATATAGGGTTAGGCGGTAGGTTTAACGGTCTAACAATAGAGCTCGATTTTTGTTTTCACGATTGAAAATGATTGATTATATGTACCCTGGATATAAAGATTTAACTACACGAGATTTTGATATGATTTTAAATTTTTTCGTGATGTTCCGAAACATTGAATTTACTAAATAATAATAATAATAATATAATTTTCAGTTATTGTTATTTATTACTTACTAGCTATACCTGCTTTACCTACGGGAAATTTGTAAAACTTTACCAATAGGACATATCCATCCCCGGGACTCAAACTATCTCCACACCAAATTTAATCTATAAAATCAGTCAGCATTTGTATCATTAGTAGAGAATAGTATAGTTTTTTACACTATTAATTATATAATGACATATTTGTATTTAAAATTTCAGACTGCGAGTCATTAATTCGCAAGATGCTAGTCCTTGAACCAATGAAGCGGTATACTATAGATCAAATCAAGAAACACCGTTGGATGGCAGCGGAGCCTTACACGGTACCTTCTATAACCGCAGACCCGATGAGAAGCCCTGCGCATGTCGCACATCACACTCAAGAGCCAAATGAACAAGTGCTTCGGCTCATGCAGAGCTTGGGCATTGATCCAGTCAAAACTAAAGAAGTAAGTTAAATTACCAACATATTTCATTCACACACAATATTTTGAATTAAAAAATGTGAAGATCAACCACCTCACTAAATTGTTTTCGGTATTATTATTGTTTAATAAATAAAATATGTTAATTTTCATAATGATTATAATGTTTATTATTAAAACAAGCAAAGAAGCGCGTCAACAAAATGTACACATCAAACAACTAAGTGTAACTATCATAACAAAAGAAACTAAAGCTAACGTCACTAGACATATTATTAGACATGATATAGATAAAATATAATTGCTTATTAGTCGTTACGATACATTGTATTAGTAATAAGGCAGATTGTTTTACAAAATATTAATCAAGTACACAATATTCTCAAATAAAAGAAGTAGCCGTGGTCAAAATTTCGTATCCGAATAGATCAGTTAGTAGAGGACTCCAGCAAACCTGGGGTATCACGACACAATTTCTTTCACCACCAGAGTCTTCGCTCGAACAGTTACGACCATCACGCGGCCATCTACCTGCTGCTGCTGGAGCGTCTGCGCGCACGCGCGGGCGACTCCCGTAGGCCCACGCGCCGGCCCTCGTCCGTCGCGGACCAGGCGCTGGCCAGAGAGAACGACGCACGACGGGAACACCATAATAGGTTCGACTTTTAATTTTACATACAATGATATTCGCTTATGTTCTTTATCAAATATTTGTGCCTGTGGAAAAATTATGAACTCGTAATTCTTGAAGCCACGAAGTCGACCGACACCGCCCGGTGAATAAAATGGATAGATAAAATGATTTGTAGGTTCGGTCGTCTAGTGTTGGGCATAAAAAATTAGCCTGTCCTTTCATGGGTGTCAAGTTTGCTATATTTAATTTTTATTTTTTAGCTTATTTGAATTATTTTGTCTTATTTTTCAGATTGCTGCATGCAGGTGAACAATCGAGAGATTTCAACAGAGCGACAGCCGCTCCAGCTGCACCGGCCGATGCCTCATCAGCGGAAACGCAGCGGCTGCTGTCCCTAGCGGGTGTAAACATGACCGAGCAGAGACTTCTCCAGCGAAGTTCTGACCCTTCGGAAACGCACCGAAGTTTTCTAGTCGCAAATCTCGAAGCCACAAGGAATCAGGAAACGGACTCCACGAGGCTGCTCTCCTTAAGAAATGTCGATGTTTCTCAATCGAATCAAAGGCTAGGTGCAAAGTTGAGTGATACCACGGTCCCGACGCATAGACTGCTCGCATCTGCGTACGAGCAACAGCAAAATATACTTAAACAGTCTAGCGAAGATTGCCGACGTCTGTTACAGCAGTCGACCACAGTGGGACCAGAAACACACAAAGCCACCACAGACGGTAGACTTTTGACTTCGTCGAGTTTTGATTCGAAATGCGCCATCGATGGCGGTAGAGGTGCATCGGTAACGGATCATAGTGTAATAGCTAATTTTCTCCAAAACTCCGCTTCAGCGACTAATTTTAACGTAGAGACCATAAAATTACCGAGTTCCACTACATTTACAATGTGTTCCGAAGCTGCGAAACTTATGAACACATTACAACAATCACCATTACCCCTAAAGGGTACTGTAACTTTAAGCACTAGTCCGATACCCTCTCAGTTTACAGATACGAAACTGAGTAGTGTTTTAGAACAACCAAAGCCACTTGAATCAAGTAGACTAGTTTCTCAAGCCCAACAACAAGAACTTAATCGGTTACAGAACAGTACACCTCCGTTTAAGGATTACATGAACCACCATCTTCCAAGTTATTCCTACCTTCAGACGACAGTCGTACCGCCTGTGACGGAATCGAACTATTCTGCTACGTTGGCACCGAACGATTTTTTACCCAATACTCTCTATAGACCCGATAGTAAATTTTCTCTGAATAGATATACCACGGGTCAGGCGTTTAATCAGGTTCTTCCTACTGGTACAACTGAACCGACAAAATTTCAACAACAATATTCATCATCGACCGATGAGGGCTGCGAGACAGATATGGAAGATGTTCCAAACATTCAAAGTGGAGTACCGAACAGATTGAGCTCCTACGCTAGTTCGAGTTCTAGTAGTGGTGTAGTGACTTTTTTTAATAACAAAAGCCTCAGTCAAAATCTTAGTTGTGATTCCTCGCAGAGTAATTTCTCCACTTTCGAGAGTATCGATTATCAGTTGTCCGATTGTTCAAACGATTTAGCCAGCAGTCTACCCAGTTGCACGTCCAATGATGATAAGCTAGCTTACGAGAATAGTTCCCTAGTTAATACTAGTCCTATGCACCCATGTGTTTATATATCTTCGTATAATAATAAAACGACTGGCACTGGATTTATCGCCCGACATAATCCTATCAACTACCAGTCCGCCAATAAGAACTGTACTCGGGCAATAACTCGAAGTCCCGTGGATTTTAGAGAAGGTCGGCGCGCCAGTGACGGTCTCGTTGCACAACAAGCGGCACAGTCTAATGATACACAAAAAAATACCCTAGCTTTTAATAGTCAAAGGTTAAATGAAAATTGCAAAGCGAAAGGTGTTCTAGAGCTTCATCTCGTGCAGAAAGAAGCGCAAAAACTTAAAACGCAATATCAGTCGTCGCTTCCGGCCGAGGAGATGACACAGAGACAGATACAGCACAACCAGTTTGCGGCAAGTTTTACCCCGCATTTCTTGGACACCAAAAACCCTACCTCTAAACGTATAAGCCTTCCCGAAACATTCAATTATTCGAGTACCTCGCCTCCTATGCCGGCTAGTCCGAAAATGGTCGCCGCTCTTCAAGACAGCTCAGACTTGACACACGGGGCGTCCCTGTCGCAGGTCAGCAAACCACCGCTTCAGCAGCAACTGATGCAACACAGGTTGTTCCAACAGAAACGACAGCTGCTTCAGAAACAGATGACTCCGCCCAACCTGTCCGCCCACGAAATGAGCGCCCTCCACAGCCTGCAAGTCGGCCTGAGCCGACGGCAGATGCTCAGGCAGCAGAGCTACAAGATCGCTCAGCAGCAACAGATCCTTCCGCCGCTCCCGCTGACCGAGACCGAGAACAGGGATCTACTCGCATTTCAGGCGATAGTCGAGGACCCGAATCGGATAAAGGGCAAGGAGGAGGGCGGGGAGGAGGCCAAGTTCACGTACCAGGGCTCGATGGACATAAGCGTGCACAAGGAAAGGCTCGGCAACGAGAACTGGTCCAACCTGCCGTCCAGCCTGCAGAGCGCGTGCCAGATCTCGGAGCTGGCGGGCCGGCGCGAGGACGGCGACGCGGACGCGCCGCTGTGGCCGGGCCAGTGGAACTCCGCGCTGTTCCAGCCGCAGGCCTGCTTCCAGGTATTCCAACAGATCAACTAGTAGATCTCCACCTAGGAGTAGTCGTAGTGTCGGTAGTGTCGATAGTGTCGATATTTGCACGTTCCACATTGCGCACGTTTGTGACCTTCAAATACTCTTAAATGCGAGTATATTAACTGTTGTGCTGCTATATTAATAATAAAGGATGTACATTTTATGCAATATGCGCATGTAGAGCGTGCTAAACGGACCGATCTGTATTAATCTGTGGAGGGTCGACTTGCCGCAGCCGCATCGAATGGTCTCATCGTCTCACTGTAGTCGTATTCGTTAGTGACGAAGCTGAACATGATACTGATGATTGTTAATCACCGAAGGCATGAACTCTAGAATGCATGACAATAACTAGTGCTTTAAAATAAATAGTCTCGTTAAATCACCATTTTTATATAAACTGCCGATAAGTAAGATGAATAAATTTTAATAATCATTTCACTACATTACGATATTGTTTATAGTTGTAAAATGTTTATACAGTTTTATCAATGTTTATATGTATAACTTTGATTGTATTCAATTATTCAATTTATACTCAAAACATGCAAGATTATCCTTCATCATCCATTCCTATTAATGAGTACTGACGTACGAAACTTCTAATATTTTACAAATTCCAATACTTTTAAATTGACTTGCCAAATATTGTATTATGATAAATGTATAATAATAAATTGCATTTTGTAATGTATTGCAAGCATCACTTAAAATGTTCCTACATATTTATTCATAATAATCCCAACAGTACATACTTTCGATTAGTTATAAGTAAATATTTATTATGGCCACTATAGATAACGTCAGTCGAAAAATTCGTTTTCTTTGTGAAAGTCTGTATACAGGTTTTTATTATTATTTGCTAACTATAACTGTAAATCTATGTAAGATGTGATAGCTTTACTTAGAAGCAAGTTTTATTTAAAATACAAGTAAATGTAAAATTTATAAGTTCTTTGTTTTATTTTATCACCTTATTATTTGGCTTCTTATTAGATCACGTGACAGCATGCACACTTAGAGAAATTGCAATAGTATAAAATACCGCTAATTTTATATCTCAATTTTGAACAAGGTAATGAAATTCCTTTGAAAATGAAACTGAATTTCAGTATTCATTCCCAGATGGCTCCGAATTTTGTGAAATTTCATCCCTATGGAATTCTAATGTGATCAAATACAAATGACCTTCAAGGGTCGCGATTAAACAAAAACTGATTTCTTAATTATCATTGGATTTATTATTGTTATTTAAATAATTAAAAAAAAATAATCAAAATACTTTAAAAATACATTTTTAAATAATAATATATAATAGATTTTTTTTTATTTTATCGCAATCCATGAATCGCCTTATTATGCAAATAGTATTATCAAAATCAGCCAACTCTTTAACGGATACACTTTTTCCGCCAATTCCTCCCTACCGCAAATTCAATTTAGTTTAGGTACACTTAAATAAGCATGGGTCTTGACTACACTGCCAATTATTTATTCCATTTCACTATATACAGAATTACAGAAACATTGGTTTCTTATTCAGATAATACAATTACAGAGTTATTTTGCTTGTAAGTCACATTTTAATTAAATACCCTGAATTATTTTCAATGATTGTATTACCATAATATAAAAATGACCCCGCCCCCTCTAATCACTTGAGCGAAATCAAGTTATGAAATTTCATGATGTCACCAGAGCTGTATAAAGTCACCAAATACCGGCTATACTTTGTGGAGTTGTTTAATTGAATATTTACAAATATAAAATACATTGCAATTGTTGTTATTTCAGTCCAACTGGCAAGGCCACAGCCTACCACCATCAACCAACATGCTGCCTCTAAGCGAGAGCCCTATTCTGGAATTAACCGAGCAAATGGAGTCAATATAAATAATGAGTTATATTCTATTATGGCGCTATGAATATTTATTTAATGAATATTTCAAAACAAGTGTAACAAACACTTAATACATATGAAAAATAATTCATACGATTAATGTTTTTTTTTTATTTTTTGTCAAAAGTCTTTATATTTGCACCTAGATAAATTTTAACATAAATTTAAACGAACCAATTAATGTAATACGGTATTGTTAACACGTTATAACTTATGAACATATATTGGATAATAAGCTCCATTCCAACTGTATTCATACATTCCAACGTTATCATGTTAAAACTTATTAGAAATGCAAAATAATCCTGTGAAATTTGCTACTGCATGGGATCTGTATTCCTAAATAAATGTTAAATTGATATCTAATAGTGATAAGCAATGCGACAATATGAAGATAGGTTAAATTGTTACACCTAATTAAAATATTTTTATTGAATTGCATTTATTTGCGATAGTCACTTGCGTAAATGAAATAGTTTTGAAAAACATATTCCTGCCTACATATAAAATACCATTCTGGTTAAGTCAACTAGAATATAAATTTCGTATTAGCAACACCAATAAAAAGTGAAAAATAGTCTCTCATTACAAATAATCCACATCGAATATTATAAACAGACCAACATTATTTTGAAATGTTCATAGGAGTATACATTACGTTTAAAAACAATAAAAAAATCAAAATTATAGCTCAAGTGACTATGGCATATAGAGTCCCTGTATATAAAACTACCTCCTAAAAATATTTTTTGTAAAACAAGACTGAATTCAGTGTCAATTCAGATCAGTGGCCCGTTCACGACCATCACCGGGTATTACGAAATACTGTGTATAACGAATTAAATTGTTCCGTTAAAAAAAAATGTACCCGTGTGTTAAATAGATGTGTGAATCATGTTCGTAGAAACGTCATATTATTCCCTAACTAGAATTTTTATAATAAATTAGACATATCAATTTTGTATGTATAGGTATTTGAATTTCAGGTTGAAAAAAATGTTTTGTTTTATTTTACGACTGACAGCTGACACTTACTAAATTTGATGTTTTTGGTATTAATATTGTAGTTACTATTTCCTAATACATTACTGGAATTTGATAAGTATAATGGAGCACGTTTATATTCGACCTCCTCATCGAGATTAGTATTAACCTAAAAAGAAAACGCTGACTTAGAATGTATTCAATAATCGCTTGCGTACTAACATTACACATCACTACTTAATTTATTGTCAGCAAAGGAATAGCTGTTGAATTTTAGATGTAAATCATTATGATAACCGTTAAAGGTTTACGAAGCTTTATCGAACAATAACAATAACTTACATACGTAAGAAACGTTACATTTTAGTAGGTATTTAAACTTATTTAGTAGGACGTAGTATATAGGTGTTTGGAAGCTTTTACACAAATAGAAATATTGCCACTGTATTATAATCCGTCATTATTGATTAACCTTCACGTTAAACTCGTTTATTTTTAAGAATATAGTTATTAGTTACGTAGATGATTTTATATTATTTGATGAAATAAGAATGTAGTGTTTTAAAACATCACACTCCGCTTTAAATCATCTGAAGTACATACCTAACTTTTGAAATAGTAATACATTCGTCCAAAATAGAAATAGGCGAGTATGGAATAAAATCCATATCTTGACTTACCGTCACTTGAGGCCTGCCTGACCTGTTAGGCTGCTGGTTATTTAGATTAAAGGACATTATTTAGATAAAAGGCCTATCAGTGACGTAATACGCTTTTAAAATTCCGATTAAGAAAAATTATATTCCCTATTACAGCTGAGTGTGAAATAGGTATGTTTAGTACATCAAATTATGTTATTGTGATAACTTTTGATTCGAAAATGTTGATTTGATGCAGACTGATGATGATCGACTTTTGAATTACGACTCAATAGGTTGCATCAAATCCACAGTTTCTAGTGAATTTCGTTTGTGCAATTTCGGTTGTGATACTGCCATTGACGACTACAATTGTTTGTAACAATGTATCTATCTAGGAAATTCGAAATACAATACTTCACTATAATTCCTGTCTTTTATTGTAAAATGTTTATATTTTATTGATGTTTATTATTATATTGGGGTATAAATGTACCCTTATTGTGTTTTTTAATATCTGCATTACTCAAGAGTTAAGGTTTACGCTTTCAATAAATAATACGATAATTTAACTTATAGTATGCTTTAAGATGTGAAAATGACCTAGATATTCTTTCCAAACGTTATGCAATAATATTATGTACTTACGTTACTCTTCTTAACTTATCTTTAAATTCTTTAATAATAATCTGCTCTTAAAGTAGTAATTTACTGGCAGCATTATTTTGTATCGTAGTGACAAGTCACGAAGGACAGTCGCACACATTATTTAAAAATTCTTTACATGATTCGTCGTATTAAGTGACCATTCATAACCTAATTTTTTTATTCGAGGTGAGTATGATAGGTTATTTTTTAAAATTCCTTCTATGTACATTTTATGAATATTACACGATTTTATTATATAAGTGATTTTGATTAAATTCGTAATATTTTTTTTTATTTGTTATCATTATCAGTTTTTAACGTGACAAATATTTTTTATATTATCATTTATCGATACGACAACGAACTGTACTAATTACACTTTATTACTCGTTTCCAGTATTCATAACTATGTTACCTAAAATAACAGAACTAATTAAAAATGTTCAAGACATATCTTATTCATTTGAAGTAACGCCAGACATAGCGGAAGAGGAATTAGACAACTTTGACTTGGAACCGTTGTTCTTTTCTATAACATGGCATGCTCAGACGCACCAGTGTATAAATTTAGAAATTGCCCCATTAAAGCTAGCCAATTATTTACGAAGTAAAGGCAAGAATGTATTATTGCATATCTCTTGTACTAATATGAGGAGAGATTATGTAAACATGTTATTGACGACTCTACAAGATAAAGGCATATGTAATCTGTTTATTATTTTAGGAGGTGGGTTGAAAATATAATAAATACGTAATAAGTATATATAATTAGCTAGCTTTGTGCAAGCCCGTCTAGTACCAACGTAAGAAGAGAAAAATGAGTAAGTACCAACCACTCATCAGATATTCCACAGTATGATTGAATTCCTGTTTGAAGGGTGAGTGAGCCAGTGTAAGTACAGGCACAACCCATATAACATGGTAGCTCCCAAGGTTGGTTGCGCAAAGGCGATGTAAGGAAAGATAATAATCCAATGTCCCTATCAGGTAGCCGTTCACCTACATATATCATAATAAAAAAAAATATCTGAATTTTAATTTTTTTTGCTTGTCGGAGTTTAACCTGCAAGCTTCGGTTATGGTTCAAGTGTGTGACCACTGGGCCATTTCAGTTATACTAGATTACCATGAATTTTATTTATTGTTATTGCTGTATATGTGTATTATTATCACTATTCAGTTATTATCTTATTTAATTATTACTATACTGATTATTATTCTGCAGTTAAAAACATAACAATTCGTAATAAATAGTATAGTTGTGTATGTCTAAATTTTACTGACTTTGCGTAGACGCTAGAAGGCTATGTTAGAGTAGGATCTATGACTAAGGAGTCTGTAGTAATAATCAGTAAACAGTATAAGCAGTTAAAGAAGACAAAAATCTAACAGTGATTATAATGCACTTATATTGTAAAACATGTTTTATTTTTAATGTATATGGGTGAAGGTGACTACTCACCATAAAAGGGACTTATTTGTCTATGCGCCCTTCTAGTATAAATAAAATTAAAAACGTACCTTAGATACAGAAAAATAGTAAGTTTTTTATAAAAATATATTCAATTTTTTAATCTTTTCAGAAAATTTTGATCCCAGCAGATCAGATTTTAAGAGTAGTCAAGAGCTGATTATATATGTCAGAGAACGCACTGGAAATTATTTTTGTATTGGAGTTGCTGGATTTCCAAATTGCGATGACAAATTGTCGCATTTAAAGGACAAAGTTGACAGCGGAGCTGATTTTATTTTAACACAGGCATTTTTTGAACATAAAATTTATGAACGTTACATAATTAAATGTAGAGAAGTATGTATTAATGTACCGATTGTACCTGGAATATTTCCTTTTGAGACAAAAGGAGAATTAGCTGGTTTTACGGACTTATGTAAAGTACGCGTAACAAACAATTTAATAAAGAAGCTTGAAAATATTTCTGGAATAGAAGTGGTTGCAAGATTAATTAACGATATGCTAGAACAACTTCATGTTAAGCATTTTCATATATTTACTTTAAATAAATTGCCAAGAACGGCGAAGCTGATCGGTAAAATAAATTCGAACATTAAATAAACGGTATTAATTTTATAAGAGTGCTATTATGAATATTAATATTTTTTATTTTAAGAATACCTAAAATAAATAGTTTTGTGTTGTATAACAAGTATTATTTAAAATTTTTCCTAGGTAGAGTAAGGTCATCCTTTACTAGTATTATTAAAAATCTGCCTCATTTTGATAATTATTTCATAAAATTAATTTAATTTATTACCTCAGATCGTAGAAGTAAACAGACTGCGTAAAACAAAAAAGTGAAGTCAAATGAAACTGCTAGTGTGTGTTAGTAACTTAGTAGTTTAGTACCGTGTTGGCTCCATTTTTTTTTTGTTTACTTTCTTTTGAAACTACAGTTATCGAAATAGTATTAAGTTATATAAAGTCTCAGTGTTCGCTGGATGATGTCGTTTAATATATCAAATCCAATAATAACAAAAATTGCCTTTGCAACACTGAACACAAATGAAATTATGCTATTAAAGTCAATTAGTCAAATCATATTATGTCATGTCAAATATCTTGCTCTATGAATGTCATAGTGAGGTTATAAATTTTCTCAAATATAATTATTAATTTCATTATCTGAATAAAACCTTACGTAAGATTTGAATTTCGTCTAAAAGTAAGTGCAATCCACTTTTATAGAGTTCTTGTTACTTTGTATTTCAGAGTATTATGCATTTTATATGAGTGGGATCGTTATAACTCAAAGTATTAAGATATAGTATGTTTTTTGTTTTTAATGAACACAAAACTAGTCGCAACAGTATGGGATTAACGTGATACAGTTCTGATTTCCGTTTTAGGTGCATAATAGTTACAAAGATGTCTTTTCCTGATAAACAACAACGAAAGATATGTTGGGATTCTAGAGACAGATACTGGGAATGTTTAGATGATCAAAATATAAAAGACAGTTCTGAAAAACCTAAAGCATGCGCTGAGTTTAGGAGAATATTTGAAAAATCGTGCCCCCCAAAATGGGTGACGCACTTTGATAGAAAACGAGATTATGATTTATTTAAACAAAAAATGCAAAAAGAAGGTTTCGAACCAATAAAAGACACTAACTAATTCAATAGTAATCATTCTTATTACATTATTGTAAATATAGTTTATTTACTTAGTAAATTATTTTTATTTAAATTGACTTTTATTTATTTATCCATAATTTATTAACAACCAACTATAACACATTGCAAATTCACACACAAGGTACTTAATAGTTATATTACTTGACTAGCATTATTAAGTTTATGCTTATTCAATGTATTTTGTTAACAGACATCAAGTTGAAATTATAATGGAATTATTGGATGCAATTTTATTCAAATCAAATTTAAAAACAGCAGATATAAGATCAGAGAATATTCAGGTAATCATTTAAATTTTACTGAAGATATTGATGTTTATTAATAAAAAGATTGAAACAAATATTTTTTCTTAATCTTTCAGGAAGTGCTTCTGGCTGTAAAAAAACACAGTGGTAATAATGAACATTCCTCTGAATACTATGATAACATTTTAGAAAAAATATGGCTACATGTAATAACAGAACTCCAAGAATTTGAAGATCAATTACTTTGTTCAACTTGTTTCTATACTGTACTGTGCAAAACAAAAAGACAAGAATTTCACCTAAACAACGTATTAGAGATTATTAATCATGAACTGAATTTAGAAGAAAATGATTTGAATGGATCTAAGACTTCTTTGGCAGTATCTCTGTGTTATGGGGTTTTCCAGTCTTCATATCTCCTTCAACAATCAATAAACTTTAATGCAACAATGAATAGTACATTAGAAGCAATATTTAAATTTTTAACCCTCAAAGCATATGAGTACACTCAATATACATTTATTGTTTTCAAAATTATGACCTCTTTCAAGAAAGTTGTTGGAACAGAACTACAAAATATTTTGTTTAACACAAATAACCAAATAAAACTGCTAAACTTGATTAATCATAATTGGGAAAATCCCATTACTGGCATAAGGAATCTAAATCGAATTGTGTTTCAAACATTGTTATTGGTATTAAATCATGACATTTATGAAACAGTTTTAAATGAGATAAATAGTTTTTATTGGAACAAAGCAAAATATTTAATGCTAGCTGAAATTATTGAACAATACAAGGGTAAAATTGAATGCTTGGTTTCTGAAAATCAATGGATTGATGGCCTTGTATACAGTTTGGCCAAACCAGGATTAGTGTCAGCAGGAGCTGATATGTATAGTGCTGTGTTAAAAAAAACAAACTCAGGTGAAACTTGGATTGCACTATTTCTTGATCGAGTTCTGGATGTACTAACTGGAATAAATTTTAAGTCAATTGAAAATTTCAGTAACTATTGGTGTCTAAATACCCTTAAAAAATTTCCTACCCTAATGCCGTTACTTGTTGATGAATTGAATAATAATAATAACTCAGATTACACATTATACAGCACTATGTGCATAATTAAACAGGGAACTAAACTTGGAATATCTGGGAAAAAGATATCAAACTGTAAATATGAATTAAAAAAAGAAGAAAAACTTGTTACATTTGGCTTAGAACATTGTAATACATCAGTCAGAATAGTGGCATTTGAAATAATAAGTATTTCACAAAGGAATTGTTTACCATCAAATATTGAATATACACAGATTCTTAAATATTTGTCTGATAATGTTAACTCGGATTGTACAGTATTGAGAATAAGTATGATTAATAATTTAAGTATATTTTTAAACAAATTACACACTTTATATTTAAACACTACTATAACAAATCATAATGAAGATATGCAAAATTTAATTACATTTTGTGTAAATTTACAAAACTTTGTAAAGGAATCCATAAGCAGTAATGGTAATTATCAAAGAAAATTAACATCTGTTAAAATAGCCCAGATTGTTTTAAAAAATTTTAACCATTTGAAACCCAAGAAAAGGAGTAAAGAGACTAGGGATACTAATAAGTCTCTAGTTGGATTTCTAAAAGACAGTGGACATTGGAAATTAAATGCACATGAATTTATAATGAAACTTCTAGATTTATTGAAAGATCCAGCTAACGATGTACATGAAGGTGTTCTTCAATTATTGTCAGAATTTTACATAGCAGAACTGAGTGATACATTCATAATGAACTTCTTGATAGAAGAGGGCTTAAAATGTATTGGAAGTAAATTTTTTTATGAGATAAGTTGTGGGCAAATTATGTTTAAGCTTGTTATTAACATTTTACTGAAAAACAATAGTATTGAGAGCAGGTTTAATACCCTAGAAGATATTTTTAATTTCGCATTTAATGAAATCTCTTTAGAATATTCCTCTAAAAGAGATATAGTAAAATCAATAGAGGATGGGAAACAACTGCACTCATTTTTGAACATTTTGTGTATAATTTTCGAAGAATCGATCAGAAACCATTTTGAATTAACCATACCTAAGGATGCCATATTCTCATTGCTCAATATAATAGATTATATTTCCAATCAATTTGTATGGGAGGAGGATTTATCAACCTGTTCAGACTTTTCAAAGATGAGTGATATGGTGCAGACTCTAATAAATACATCCGGTCTGGAAACTGATGATAATAATGACAATACAAGAATATCAGACTTACATCAAATTGTCCTGAATTGTTTATGGTTAAATGTTAAGGTATAAGATAGTTTTTAACTTTCAGATTAGAAAGTGTACAAAAGGTATACAAAGCTGTATCTATAAAATTAATATTAAGCAATTCTATTTGTAAGGGATAAAATATAACTTTAAATACTTACATTAATAAACCTTGATTGAATGTAAAAGATTCTTTGTTTACAGTTTGTAAAATAATGTAAGTAGTGACAGTAATTATGACTTCTTTATATTTGTTTTATAGGCATCTTGTGAGTTAGCTTCCCTCCTAATTCAGTATTATAAACACGATCAGAGTGTTTGTGAGAAATGTTTGCACATAATTACTCATGCTCTTGAAACATCACGACACAAAGGTGCAATTGAAGCAGCAGGAACAGCACTTGGTAATAATATAACAATAACATTATTATAATTAAAGTTATGTGTTTAATTAATAATTTTTTTTTATTCTAGGATGTGGAATTCAGTGTTTATCTTCTTTAGCAGATGAGGAAGTAGTTTCAAAGTTGCCTTTTTGTTTACTAAAAAACAAATTAAAGGAACTCTTATTTGAAACAACTAAAATGTCCTCTGTTACAAGACGAGGCGCCGGTTTGTCTATTATGGTTCATCGAATAGTTAGTAATGATCTTAAGAAAGGCAAGGTTGGTTTTGATATTATTAACAAAATTGGAATTTTGAGGTCTAAAACACATTTTAATACTGTATTATTATTTCTAGCCACTATTTCATTATTTTATGAGAACACTCTTGGACATGTGCATGAGTATAGACAATGCATCTTACAGTGCTGATAAATTTGAAATTGATAATGAAAGAGATTTACCGAAAGCTATTTATATACATTTTCTGACAAGGATTGTAACAGACAGCAGTTTGGCTTCTGATACAATGTATTATACTGCAGAATTAGCAGCTTTGGCATTTAATAATCTTATAAATAATCTTTGGCAAATAAGGTATGAATAAGAGCTCTATATTAATGAATATTGTTAGTTGTCTACTTCTATGGATATGATATGGACGTACAATTTCAGGAATGCGGCACTTCAACTGTATGGAGCTTTAATTCCGAAACTTATTGGCCAGAAAAAGGCATCTGGAAGTGATGAAAAAACTATTGCCACTGTAGCATGTGACGAGTTTAGAAGTCATTCTCCTAAATTATGGGGGTATATCATCAAGCAAATTAAACAAAATGATTACAAAGATATAATTCAAGCACATTCCAATTTAGTACCAATACTTAATGTCTTAGCAAGTTTGGCCAAAAGATATAATTTCTCTTTTGACTTGATAGAACAAGAAAATTCTGATCTAAGTCTTTTATCAAATCTCTTGTCGTTGCTCGGCAGTCCAATCTACACTGTAAGAAGATTGACCTCACAATGTATAACAAATATATATTCATTTGATAAATTATTTAATGTTCTTGAAAATATCGAAATTTTAACAGAAAATTATTTGCATGGAATTCTCATGTTAATTTCAAATTGTTATAAATATTTTTCTCATACGGAGTTAATAAAATTAGACAAATTAAGTAGAAAGTATCATGACGTATTAAAGCAAAATTCTCAATCATATATGTGTAGATGGACTCAGGATAAGTTCTGTAATGAATGTGAAAATATTACAATTGAATTGATTAAAAATATACTTTGTGAAGAAAATAGTAAGAGATATGAGCCAGGAGTGTCCCTCTGGGCAAATTCTAAGATTCAGAAATATATAAAAAATATGCCATGGAGTGTGGTTCCTGATACACTGAGTTTACTTTTAAAGACTCACGAGTTTGTGTTATACTGTGATACATTTATTGAAAGAATAGAAAGTGATACAAAGCCATTTGAAGATTTCTTATTAGAATCTGCAAAAATACTCTTGTCATCTGAAATTATATTTGAGAGTTCATCGTTATGGAAATTACTTTATAATATTTCTCTTAAAATAGACATCAATGTGGAAATATGTAACATTCAAGGAATACATAAACATATAAAAGATACTTCATACAAACTAAGATATCTGATTCCATTCTCTACTAGACTCCTGGTAAAACAAAGAAAAAATGAAGATTTATTATTATTGTCAAAAAGCATTTATGAATTATGTAATCCTGAAAATAATGATGTAGACATGAGATATATAGCAACATTAGCCAATAATGAATTTGGAAATGAGTTAAGCAGTTATTCTGATGATGTAAAAATTAATGCTATTAAATCAGCAATCATTCTCTTGCAAGATGAAGATGAGGATGTCAGAAGTTTGTGTGTACATTTTTACATGAATTTTAAAAAGATATTTAAGCATCCCTACATTTGCTTAAATGACATTTTAAAAAAAGAATTTTTGAATGAAGTTCTAAATGAACCAAAAAGTATTCAAGTAATTTGCAATGATTTGTTAAGTTTTGTTGACTCAATAGGTGCAAGTAAACATAATGAATATAATCCATTTTCTAATGATTCCAAAAATATTTATCTTGAAAAAGATTTATTAAAACTAACATTGCAGAAGTTAACTAAAATGCAATCTTAAATTAAACAAAAATATTTAATTATTCTTTTTTGTTATTATTTATATTATCTAAATATTACAGTATTTTTTTGTCATTCATCAAAGAAATATTTTTGAGATGGTGTTGTGTCATCAATCTGTATAGATACAATGTGACGCCCTGGTACCATGACTAGACCCAACACCCGTGGCTCCTCAGTTTCACCATCCACACCTTTGAGATATTCTGAACAAGCTCCTATGGATTTAAAGAGATTTTTTATTACAATTACCTATAAAATTTAAAATATATTGGAATGAAATAGAGTGATTGAATTTATATGAAGCATGATTACCTAAAATAACGTTGGCATCTCTGTCAGTACACAGAAATACTCCTATAAGGACTCTTCCATCTGTCATCTCTATTCTAAAATTCATATTCAGCCACTTTCGTAATTTGGCTTTACCCTCTAATTCCATGACTACCTGAAAATTAAATAATATTAAATTAATTATTTTGGCTAGTAAAGTTTTGCTTATTGAACATAAATCATTGATTCAATTATTTATTTATAAAGAACATAGATTCAGACATAAGTTGTTGGTCATTAACCATAATGATTATAGGTATACAAAAAGTATTATGTTTCTAAATACACTTAATTTTTTAATCTGTTAGCTGATCATCATAATAAGATAAGTAATTTTTATACATATCTATATAATATGTACTCCAATATTAGTAAAGTTCATATATACATATAATATATTTATACTATATTGCCCTCACATACAGGTTCTATTGTACATTTTTTTAAATGTATGCTTTTAAAAGTGGACAATCCAACACCACTTATGACTTTTGATAAGTATTTTTTTTATATACTTATTTCTATTTTAAAATAAGGTTAAGTAGAGTAATAACAAATAACATATATATCATCAAGTTAAATGTATATTTACATATGAAAATATCTAGTAATGATGACTTACCTTTGGGTCTTCTATGGGTTTTACAGTTGAATCACTCATTTTATTTCCTTTATTAATTATTACTAATATTTCATAATAACAATTAGCGTATAGATTACAAATTTAAGTATACTAATAAATAACAATTTTATTTAGTTATCATAATAAAGTTCTCGAAAGTTCATTATGGTTATTTATTGTATAATTTTATACACTTCAGCTTTATTATTTTTGCTATATTTTCAAGTCCAAGTTTATAAATATAATTTAATACTTAGTTAATGGCTTATAGTAAGTTTATAAATAATGTGATTTGAGAAGAGGTTGTCACTTGAAATAGTTATTTGACATTGACAACGGATAATGACTGATTATCATAAAGCACTTGTATTTTTTAATTTTCTGGTTTATTTTTGGTTGCTCATGGTTCTGGATATCTGGTACCGACATTTTACAATCTTTCTTATTCTATTTTTTAGCTTATTATTGATTTTTTTTTTCATTCTACGTACGGTTGTTGGTTGTTTCGTATTATTATAATTTTGCATAGCTTTATTGTATATAAAAACGAAAAAAGTTAAATATCATGCAGTGAAAGGTAATGATTAAGATTTTAATCTATGAATGTATTCTTCGAAAGGTAGAGGACGAACAAAAAATAAAAATAAGGCCTATGAAAGCACTTTTGTCATGTTAGTCTTAAATAAAATATAATAAAGCACCAGTTAAGAAAGTAGATTGAAAAAGAAGGAGAGTCGGCAAGAAACTCATTACTTACTCTATTTCACCATTGAACGTCGACGAAAATGTTATCGGAATTTTGGAAGTAAAATTAAAGAGGAAATAAGTAGTTAAGTGCATTAGTGTTGAATTATAAATAAATGTATATTCATCATAAACTCTTAATTGTGCACAATATTGCTGTGATATTAGCAAATCGCATGAAAAATGTAAATCTAAGATTTGTTTATCTGTATTTTTACATTGGAATAGGCTATATATGTAATCAGTTTTTAATGATTTAATATATCATCTCCTTGATCCTCATATGAAAAAAGTTAAAAAATTCACAATATAGCGGTGTAAATTTTAGTTTGTTTAAAAAGGCGTGTTATTTCATTCTCAGTGTTGACTTTTGATAATTGACAGAGTGACAGTGTGGACTTGACAGGTCAATCAATTCATATTAATTCATAAAGTTTATTTTTAATATACACTGCACAGTCCAATATTTAAATTAGTTTTTAAAGATATAGTATACGCCTGAATAAAATATTAATATGAAAAGAAATCTAGACATGAAATGTAAAGATAATTTTATGAAACGATTTAAATATTACAAATCAAATAAACCAGAACCATCACTTGATAAAGTTGTTAGAATACAATATGATATCCCAATTGAGGTAAAGCTTATTATTTTTATGTAATACTAGATGTGACTGCCATTTCGTGCGCGTTTGATTTTAACAAAAAGTTATTGTTGAAGCCTAAGTTACTCCTTATTACATCAGCTTGATGCCAGTGAAAGTCCAGTCAAAATCGGCCTAACCGTTCCAGAGATTAGTCGGAACAAACAGAAAGACAGATAAAAATTTAAAAAATATTTTGGTACACATATACCGTGTATACTTACATATGCATTTAGTACAAAGCGGTTATTTTAATATTACAAACAGACACTCCAATTTTATTATATGTATAGATTTTTATTATTTTTTATTAATAGTTACTATTCTTTGTTAATAGGTAAACAATATTTCTAATGTTATAGAAGAAGACTCAAGAACTAAACTGCTAGGTTTAAGAAATTTTACAGACTGGAAGACATATACATTTATGAAACATACTGGTTTATTTTTAATAGCAAATCCATTTACAAGTTTAGGACAAAGATATTGGATCAGAAAATGTTTAGAAGATTATCCTAGGAAGCCCAATAAAACAAATATTGATATTGAAAAACAAATTGAAGATTGGTGGCGAGAAATACACAAAAGTGATGAATTGGATAGGAAAATGCAGAAAAAATTGAGATGGACAACATTAGGGTACCATCACAACTGGGACACTAAAGTAAAATGTTAATATGTTTATAAGTAATTTATATTGAGATAACTGGAAAAAATTATAACACCATTATGCCTTAACAGATTTATAATGGTTAATTATGGGATAAAAAAATGGAATATTTTTCTAAAATTGTTTAAAGATAAAGAGATGTGACTTATTTTACTCCAAATAACCAGACAAATTAGCCTTAATATCATGATTAAATATAAAAACAAAATCAATATTTTTTAGTCACATTACATAATACCTTTCAGATTCCGAATACCATATCTTGTTCATTATATTTTAATAATGTTAATGAATATAATATACTTCAATTACAGGTGTACTGTGAAAAAAATAGGAATATATTTCCTTCAGAATTAGCAGAGTTATGTGATGTTGTAGCCCAATATCTGGGCTACACAAATTTTAATGCACAAGCTGCTATTGTTAACTATTATCATATGGGATCCACACTCTCAGCTCATACTGACCATTCAGAAGTGAATTTAGAAGCACCACTATTTTCGTTCAGGTATATATAATATATATTTACTTATTACATTTTTAATTATAAATCACTCCAATATACTATTTTTATACATGGCAACTTTCTATTTTTGTAAATGCTATTTAAAATTTAGTTTTACATGCAACATATGAGTTTTTTAATAAATTAATAAAGTTGTGTAATAAGATTTGTTATTTTTTTCAGTTTTGGTCAGTCTGCAATATTCTTGATAGGCGGCCAGGAGAAATCACATGAACCATCAGCTATTCTTCTCAATAGTGGTGATATACTTATTATGTCAAAGGAAGCCAGACTTTGTTATCATGCCGTGCCTAAAATATTACAAGCATCAGATCAACCATGGAATAACCATGAGGAATTAATACAAATTACTGATAATGGTAAAACTAAATATATAAATGAAGAAACAATAATTAAAGAAGTAAATAGAAATATTGATAATAAAGAGTGGACTCAGTTCAATAGCTATGTTGAAGAATCTAGAATAAATGTGAATGTTAGGCAAGTGTTAATGGAAAATCAAGAAAGATTAGATAGTTGATATGATATGATATGATAATATACTAATTTATTTACAATTTTATATTCTCTTTTATTTAAATTTAATAAAAAAACATTAGTTACTTTGCGATTTAAAAAGGACCCATGTGGAATTGGCTGTTCCGTAATCACTGAAAAGGAATTTCAAATTCTCATGAATAGATAATTATATTTTACAGTAATAAATATTTTTTATTCAAAATATTTTCTATTTGTAGTGTGTATATATACTAGTTCAGCATAATACATTATGTCAATATTATAATAGAAGTGACTTCAATAGTTTAATATGAAATTTTTGAGTTGGTGAATTACCTTCAATTTTAGTCTTAGGAATAAATTGTTGCTCACTTTGTTGTTGGTCACAAAGACCCCAAAAACATTTAACATAGTTTTCGACGTAGCATTCGTATTCATCATTCTTGTCAAAATTAGCGAGTCGATGCATTATCGGTTTAAAACAGTCACCGCAACGACTTTTTCTTAGTTTAAAGTACATTTCTATGATTATGTTAATTTAAAAAATAAATAATACTAAAATTTAAACAGTCACTGGTTAATTTAGTTGAATTACATCGATCTTTTATTTTTTGAACGCGAGCGTCATTAAGAATAGGTTATCAAATATAAGCAGTTAAAATCTTTAAAAACACAAATTTGATTCATAAAACCTCTTTTTAACAACATTTTTTGCTTGAATTAAGTTTGCTATGTTGTAGCATTTTGTATGTTTGTTTCGCAATCAAGTCACAAATTGTCACGGATTGATTTCGATGAAATTTTCTCATGGCCGTTATAATTGTACGATATAGACTACACCAAAACTGTTTTATTTTTTTTAAACAAAATATTATTTCTGAATATTTTATATATTTTTTTATAATAAATGACCATGCTATCTTAACTTCTACCATTGACATATTATATTCTACAATAGACAAAACCGTTGATGTAAAGAATTTGTTGTTTGTTAATATAATATTAGCTAAGCAATTAATCACTTGAACAAAAGATAGTTTTACAAACTTGACTACTGAATTGTTATTTAACTCCAGCTACATATACTTTCGGATTTTCGAATTATTGGCGCTGCTACGTACGCGTCCACACTGAACGAATGGCAAAGCCACATTTATGTCAGGTGTAGGGTCTGCAGTTCAGTTCTGTCGAACAAAGTGATTGTTCGGAACGCCATATACAGTACATATATATGGATGGTTTTCACATTTTATATATGTGTACTTTTTATTTTTCCTCCTTGTTTAACTAGATAGAATACTAATTTATATATAGCAAGCTATCCGATTTTGTAAACTTTCTATAAGACGAATGTACGTACGTACGTAGAACGTACTCTCAAATTTAACTATTTAACTATGGTACTATTATTTAACTATTATAACTGTAGTAAATAAATTGTTATTTGAAGTTAACAGTGTAAATACAACTTGCCTTTAACAAAAAAATATCTTAAATTATGAATAACTAATACGTGACGTGATCTCAAATCCTGTAAAGTATAAAAATAGCTATAGGTACAACCCTGAAACCTGATGCTATGAAACAATAGACCAGTGTGTTAAAGTAAATATAGTAACTAATATATGCAAACATATCCTCGAAATTTAGTGTTCTTATGCTTCTGAACACTCTATGAATAATAGGTTTTAAAATTTGAGCGAATTTAATATATTCTACAAATCTAGAATAGATATTGAACATCCGCCGAGAAACGTGAACGCTTCAATATTCGCACAAGTTCTTTGTATCGTCGTAGGTATTCATTCGTCGCGATCGACAGTTAGCTGCTTCATGCGATATCGAATCCAGCCCTTTCAATACGAAAGCGAATAGACGACAAAGCGGCACGATTTCCCCATTTGCTCAATAGAAATGCCATTTAGCGTTTCAGTTCAAAAAAGATGATTATCCTTAAGTCTGAGCATTTCATATCGTTTTCCTTCGTCGATATTCAGTTCATGTGCAGAGTTCACTTCTGGCTTTGAAGCTTGAGTCTTTCAAAGGCGTGCTTTTTAAATTTACAATAGGAAAGTTTGGAAGTGCTTTTTTCTTACACCAATTAGGTACCTACTCTCTATAATATTTTAGAGCTCTTATTCTTATCCTCAAGTTGCAGTAGGTATATTAAGAAAGGTATAAACTAAAATAAATAAGAAACAGTTTTTACCAAATTACGATAATACTTCTAAGCCGGTGCTAGTTTACATCGAAATAAGTAAATGCAATTCTTCAATGTCGAATAATTTTTTTAAACTTAGATTTATTTATAGTATTATTTAATCGTCATCAAAAATGATTTCGAATTTTGGTTACTACGTTTTCGCTGAGTGTGTGAATACAATTAAAAGATTGCTTTTATAATTTAATTTAATGTTTCATTAAAATTATTAATTCTGTAAATACATACTAAGTATGAAACATCAGATTAGAACATATATTCGCAGCCGTAGTATTATTGCTTATACCACAAATTAATAAGCGATTTTGTTACTAATTTCAATTTCTTCAATTTCATCAAATAATGTCGAAGTCCAAACTTTTTTTGCATCCTACGGAGCATGTTGCGCTAATCTTTCTTGTTGCTTAATAAACTTCTAGATGTAGGTTGGTTTGAAGTTCCGTTTCCATCTGGCTCATCCAAACGACAAATCCTTATCTTTTCTATATGCGTCTGATAACGGTAGCACGATAAGATTCTTCAAAACCAATGTTTGCAAAATGTACTCCGGTTTTCGTATTACTTAGACGATGACCTACGTTGAAGACTAACGTCGTATGAGCCCTTTGACTACGGCCCATAGATAAATCTTGACTTGAACAATACTTGCGCAAAATCGAGTGATCTTGAGTTCGGCAGTTCAGCGCTTCGGAGTAATATGGGTTATATAAAGAATGCATGGACAGCAAGGACAGTGAGGCACAGTGCATAGGCAAATTAGCACACCTCCCTCTTAAAGGTTTTTTTTCGACATGCAGATATGAAGATTTTAATTGAAAAGAATTTTCTCAGTACTTTCTGACTACCTCGTGGGTTGGGGCATTGTATTCTTTGATCCCCTTATATTGTCAGATACTATCTACTAATACAAGATGTATTAGTAAGCTCAAGTATTTTTTTATAAAGTGCTCATTCTCATATTTTGTAATATAGTTACTACTACGGATCTAATTTGCAAAGTGTAAACGTTGTTGGTTTGATATATCCAGGCGACGACCAAAATAAACGAAATGTTTTTTTTTCGAAAATTAGCATTGAAACTATATTTATGAAAAACTAAAGCCTGAATGGTTCGTATTTGAAGTCATTCGTGAATCAAGAAGTAAGAAAAAAAATAGAATTAACCTCCTTATAATAGCAGAACTTATCATCATCATCGTAATTTGCACTTGATATTAATTACATAACAAGGATTCATTAATAACGTCTTTATTAGGGGACTACAATATAAGTGGACTTAACGGGGTGTAGTCACAATAGTAGGCAAATTGAGTTAGGTAGGTACATTGTCGTAAACAAGCACAGTAATTTGCGAGTCGACATGGCTCGAATCACCCGATTAGATTCGAACAAGTATACTGTCATACGCAACCAAATTGAATAGATACTCAATGAACTCAATGGGGAGTGAGAGACGCAATATTGATCTGTACAAAAATATTAAGATTTTAATTTAAAAAGACTGACAAAAAAAATTAATGACTAATGAAATAATAATATGTATAATTTATTCTACACGATACCATTAAACAAACGAAATGAATAAATTGTGTTATTGTGTTTAATATGCTTAGAAAAATAATGAAACATTTTTTCATATAGATAAGTAATAAATTATTTCATTTTTAGATCGAAGTGACTTTTTTTATGATAGGGGCAGGTAGACCAGCAAATGGGTGACCTGATAGTAAGTGGCCACCACCCCCATAGACAATGACACTGTAAGAAATATTAAACATTTCTTATATCTGTAAAGCACTTGGTTCCCAAGGAATCAAAATGTCGCTTGTGCCTGTAGTTACACTGGTTCACTCACCCTTCAAATCGGAAAAATACAATACTGAGTACTGCTGTTTGGCGGTGAAATATCTGATAAGTGGGTGATACCTACCTACCCAGATGGGCTTGCACAAAGCCATACCACCAAAATCAGAAATAAATGTTTACAGTGTTTTGTAAATTCATCATAAGAGATTGTGGCTAAATTGAAGTAGAGAGGTTTGACATTTTTGAAATCTCAGATATAGAAATTGGAATTTCGGTAATCTATACAGAGCGCAGCTTAACAAAAATCTCTAACACTTACATAAGACAATTCGATGGGTTACAATATCATGTCATTGGAATCGTACACGGTTAGTTGTTAAATATATTATATACAAGTTTCCGCCAGCGGTGATATGTCATTTGACCTTTTAGGTACCCCTCATAACATAGATGAATAATTGCATGATTATAATCAATAAATAAACAAATTTATTCGCATTTATAATATTATTTAGTAGTAATATATTTAAATTTGGTAAATAATATAAAATATAAGTCATAATATTCGTATACAATTAGGATTAATATTAGAAATTATTATTAACGCTTGTTCTTACGTAAAAACATTTTAAATCATACTACGGAACTCCCACCAAGAGTGTCATCCCGCTCGCACTTGGTTAGATTTTTTATTAAGTATTCATCTTCTCATAATACGATCATTGACACATTACCTTTGTATGTAAAATGAGCTCGGAGGACATTTGGCGGTTTGAGCAAAAAGCAGTGGCGTTCTCTCTTTTATTGACATTAAATAGCCGATATAAATTCCTTTGGCGGATTACGAAATTTATTGGATTCAAAATTAAAGGAGACCGATTTCAATGGCGTACGCTGACAGGCTTCGTTTACGGGTAAGTTGAGAGGACTGGTAAAAAGGTATAACTATACAAAAACTTATTAAAAAATATTATCTTTTAGATAGCTTAGGAGGATAGGGAGGTCAATTTTGTGCCGTGCTTTATTTTGGGGCAGAAAAAAAATCTATATTACTCTATAGGCATATGCATATTGTCTTTATTATTTACTAGCAACTCGTCATGGATCGCAGTAGAATAAGGGCCTTCATAAAACGTTTATATCATAATACCTAAATATAACGATTAGTTTACGCGGAGCTCCCCAGTAAAGCTCCCAGTCAGCGTCATTGCTTCAGATATCTTCAACAATTATTGTCATATTTCAGTCAATTTACTTAAGAATATATAGCAACGAAGTATACGCACCAGTAACCATAGGATATTTTGCCCGATGGATGATCTGAAAAAGATGGCGGGGCCTGGTTACAAGAGCTATGAGCTACATTTGGGAAAAGCCTATATGCAACTGAACACGACGATTGACAGTTACGTAACTCCTCTATTAATTACATTGTCAAATCTAATCAAGCTTGTACTACGTTAGAATTATTAGGTCAACAGCATTTATATGCAGTAATTACAGTTCTGCTCTTTAGCACACAAGGCCAAATAAAACTGACAAATTAGGTCACATTAATTACTAAATGAATGTGACCTAATTTTAACCTTTATTTTAAAGAAAGCAGACAAGTAAATGGGCATCTTAATCGTAAATGGAGCCTTAATTTAACATCAGGCCATTTACCATTGTCGATAGGTACATAACACAAGTGTATACTAAATTTGATATCGATGTGTTGCCAAAAGCGGTATCAAAATATACAGTCTTGTGGGCGCAATTACACCGTCCTCTACGTCGTCAGTTTTCGAGCTGGAACTCAACAAAACAAAGTGGCGGTAGAATAAATAGTGTTACCCGCACAAGGCTTTATCCTTGGTATGTTTAAATTTATTTTAGATAATGTATACGCGATAGCCTTTGATTAAACTGCCTCGTTGATCTGGTGGCCACAGATCCCAAGATTTTAAGTTGAAACCCCAGGACGGGCCGTTAAAAGGTTCGTGGGATTTTATGTCGAAAAATTCTCAGTAACAGCCCGGAGTCTGGAACTTGGAAGTATGTACTACTACTGAGCCTGAACTCTTTCCGGTCGGTTGGATTTGCCGTCTCATCGGATTATGAGAGTAAGGGAGTGCACCTGTGTTTGCGTACTCACTTGTGCACTATATGTCAGCTGGCTGGTCTCCATTGAGATTGATCTCTGTGACCAAAACCGGTCAGGACATCATCATCATCACGCGATAGTTTTTTAATATATATATACATATATCACCTAACATTAAACGATTGATATTCATCGACATGTGAAAATCTAATTCAAATTAAAAACCAAATCATATTTCTAAAACAAAGGTACAACTCTAGAATCAACTGCCAATTATTTCTGATTATTTTGTGCTTACGACGATACAAAAAGAGGATATTGATTTCTGTTATTATAATTCAATTTAGTAAGCTCTGAGTTTAAAAAGCGTGAAGTAGTTTAATTACTGCGTGAATAATATTATTATGCAGTTAAAATATATTCATCAATTATAATTTTGAAATCTATTACTTTATCTTACGATTTACATTTTGTTAATAGCAAAAGTAGCAAGTAACTAGTAGCCCAGTACATATTAATCTTGAAATTTCTAGATACATAGCCGTGCAATAATGGGATGGGCTTGTTTGTGAAGCGACCACAAAGTACAAAGCGTGTTTGGAGACAACCCTATTGGATTCACGAAATTAATGTGACTATAGAACCCTCTAGATATAAAGTATATTACAGTCATGTCGATAGGAATTGATCAATCGCTTACACTTTGCTAATTGAATGGGCGAGAATTATTAAGCGATTAATAATTACAATAATTATAAAATCGACAATGGCCCGAATTACCTAGGGACTTGTGGTAAATATCAAATAATGTATTGATATACAAATTATACGTGTAATTATACGAAAGCTGTCTCTAAATAATCTGTTTTTGTTATATTTATATCATTTGAAACATTTATAGTACATTTGAAATAAAATTATGCCAATCAGTAGAACGATATTTTGAGTGTATGTCTTACTTTCTTACTAATTTTAATTGTAAATGTGAATGTTTGGATGGTGATGATGTTTGTTACTCAGTCACGTTAGAACGGCTGAACGGATCCGAATGAAATTTCACACAGATATAGGTTATAGTCTGGAATTAATAGCATATAAGATTTTTTTTATCCCGGCAGAACGGCTAACACCTGCACCCTCTGACCCTTCACATGCACGTGTAAACTAGTATGTATTAAACAGAAAATGGATTTAATTATTATCATGATTAAGTATTTGTGAGTGGAAATAAAAGGGAATAAGTGCACCACAGAAAATTTGTCTATTTAATAAAATATAAATTTCAAAAGTTATATTCCATGGCCCTTAAATCAACGTCTGCAATTTGGACGTTTCGAAGCGATTACTTAGTCCGCTGGTCGGTGCACCAACTGGAGCATAATTCACTTACGAGCTGACTTTATATTACATAAATAAAACTGCTACAAATTAGATTTATAAATATTTTTGGAAACATCTTGACTTGATGATGCTTAATATTTAATTTCGAATCTCCTATTTTAAATGTTTCATTAATTTTATCAGCCTGTGTTGAGTAAATATCACACGTACACCCGGTTTGTGTATAAAGTATAATACGAGTATAATTTAAAATAATTTCTTAAATTTTCATTATAAATTTACCTTCACTTCAAAATTTAAACTTTTTAAAAATAAAACAAATGAATCCGAATAGGTCGTTCATTTCCATTCCCCGAAGAGTTTTTTTTATACAGACGTCCTTGTCCAATTAGATCGCCGCTTCATCAATCACAGTATTGACAAGGGCTGTTTAAAAAGTTAACTCGGGGATTTGGGGATATTCTAATTTATTGAGACCTTTAACAATTTAGGACTGCGTATGTATATATTTTAAGATTTATATAATATAATTATTTGGAAAATAAAATCTTATTATAATTTGGAGATTGAAATGAAATTATCATTACAGGGTCTCTAGATAAGTAAAAAAAAACTAATTAAATTGAATTAATGGATTATGATGATGACTATGATGATGTGTTATCCTTATATGTTGGCCGATATGACTAGTTAGAGCTAAGAGACAGAAAGATAGTTTTAACATTAATTTAGAATCACGGGAGTCAAGTCATATAACGCCAACATTCAAATACATATATTTTTATGAGATGATGATAGATAAATAGATGAGATATAATTTTCATTCCGGGATTAGAAACGTGGACCTCAGAATAAGCAGTCTCATATTCCAGCCACTATACCGCGGTAGTTAAATAATCAAATAAATTCCGTTAAAGATTTCTTTTTAAATAACACATCATACCTGACTATAGTGCCATCGTTCTTTTTAATTATGTCGATTTTTTTCAGGCTTTTTAACAACTTCAATATGAGTACCTCGCATTTTCAGCTAAAATTAGGGGCATGCAAATTTGGAGGTTCAGCGATTCTAGTATAGACCACGCTTAGCAGTTATACCTACTTTTAATCGCAACCAGTCGTTAATGCACTTCATAGCGGAAAATTTTAATTAGGACTTATTTTTGTGGGATCAGGTTCGAAATAAACTCAATTGTAGTGTTGTGAAACTTAAAACGATTATTTTACTCTAAAAACGTCTTGCTTGACGGTGTCTTTTTTAATAAACATATTTTAAATTTTAAAACCCTTAACGGCTTTATTAATGAAAATTTTGGTTCAAAGGGGTGATCAGTCTTCTTTAGAATTTTAAATCAATTTTGACAGAAAGAGAAAAAGTGTTTAAATTTGTAATTTCGTTTCGTAATAATAATTACAGTCACTTATTTTACCTTGTTACTAATATTCTACATGCAAAAGTTTTGATATATGGTAGGTTATTTTTTATCCCGAGAAAATGGACCGTCCATCTGTGACCTGCAACCCTTCCCTCACCTGATACGCGGGCGGATCCGCGGCTGGAAACTACTATATAATATTTTCTTTTATATCATCATTTGGTTTTAGGAGAAATTTTGTGTCTTTAACGTATTTCGATGGTATACGAATACGTATACCGTCGAAATATGTGAATTCATTGTATATAATTACAAGCTCTATAACGTAGTTAGGCGGGGTTTTGGAACGCCACCTTGTATGAATATGGAGAGTCGCGGTTGTCGCTCTATCTTAATATGCATGAACTGCTAACTTATTAATTCACTACACAACTATGGTACAGCCATGGGAATTCACTTACTATGCCGCCAGCCGCGTTCAGTTTACTTTACCATTTGCCTGTTGACAGTGAAATATTCTATAATATCGAACAATGCTGCGCTTTGTCGATCGCGATGAAAGCCTTCGGATGAATAGGACATTGCCTGTACTGAAAAGTTAGTTTTTATTTTTTTAGGTATAGATGATATATACATCAGATTTTAGAACTAGAGGTTGAATGAATTTTGATACTGATGATTTGAAATAGAGTCGTTGTAGTTAAGAATAATCATTGTTTAATAATTCGAATTATGGCGTTTGATGATTATGGGATTTAGTGAATCAGTTTCGTTTCCAAATGGTTTTCAATTCAAACTCTAAGATTTGATAGTCGTTGAGCTTGTGCAACATTTTTTTGGGGTTGAGGATCTTGGAGAGATCTGTCAGCGGCTGCGGCTGTCACGAAGTTTTAAATGAAATCTGGGCTATGTCTGTGTAATTACAAACAACTCAGCGTCGTCTTAAGGTCGACGTCGACGCCGTCAAGCGTGTAATGGACTTTTCAAGTATTCGTAACGTGAAAACTTTCACTTCAGCTGACTTAAACGCCTCCGACAATGTGCTTAACGATGTTTTTAACTACTTCACTTCATTCCGTCACGATTGTAGGTTAAATTAATTATTCAACTGTCATTTTGAATCACGACACGATCTCTGTAGGTTACCTAGATTCCGGGAAGTTAAAATTATAAATCAATTTATTTAAGTGAAATTTCCTATTTATTGCAATTCTTCTATTTTCAAATCAGATTCATAATATTAGCTAGTTATCATTTTTGTTCGTTTTTTTTTTAAATAATAATAATATATGTACAATAAGAATTTATTGGAGATGTATAAATACCGAAAAGTTTGCGACGTCATATTTACTTTTATTTTTTTGGTATAAGTCATTGTTATAAAAATATTTAGAACCAGAGAAACTGAGAAGACGTTGAGGAAAACCAAAATTCATAATAACAAAAAAATATTGAATTAATTATATTTCCAACCTTTCCCTCGAACTCCACGTCTCTAATTTGTCATTTTGGCACAAAACCGACAGTAGACAGCACGTGCGTGCAAGCAGCGGCTAGGATATTAGTGACATTTCGAACATGGCATGCCACACACGTTCAACTAGACTTCGGAAAATGCATATTTACATAATTCTTGAAATCAAAAATGGAAACTATTTTGACTAGTACGAGTACAGAAATTTGCCCAAAATTCTATTACACGTAACTACGTACCTTTTTTTTTATTTTACGATGAGGAAATGCATTTACGCATGCCGCCCGGTCGGGGGACCGGGACGGGTATGTGGGACTCAACCATGACATGTGGGATCTAATACCCCGTACCAGGGCACGCTAATGCTAATGCCCTGTCCTACCCACTAAAACCATCCTCGGGTTTCCACCATGTCCGAGTGGTGAGGCCACGGGATCACCAAGTATTCATGAAAAGCGTGCTTAGTGCGTGCCTTCTCCCTCATCCTCCACGTGGGAATGTGGCGAACTCCCCAGAGTCCGCCACTGGAGGCTGCGCGTCAACGAAGTTGACGCCCTGCGGCGGATAAGATGGTAGGCTCCGCCGCTGACCACCGGTGTAAAACACCTGGGAGGCTCGAGTAGCGAGCCCTCCCATTCCCTCCTAGCCAACGAGGCCACTCACATGGTCCGCCCTGACGCCGATCAGGGACGTACCAGGAGCAGCCCCGCGGCATCCCTTCCGCCAATCTTAGCCGTGGCCGACTAGCAAGCTCAAGCCGGCCCCGTTGCCCAGGGTACACCACGAGGAAGTGACGGACATGTACCCCACGTAAGTACGTACCACAACTTGTGCAAGTATAATCTTACCGTTTTTTATTGTCTATTTGGAGAATTTGTTTGAACACATACATCGATACGAGCTCGCAGAAAGCTTAGGATATTCTAGCGGGTAGATAATAATTTAGATAATATTGTGTTGTTTTTTTGTTCATTTTATTATTTTCGAGTTTGTGTATATATTTATGCATATCTTTGCATATTATAAATACTTTTTTTAGCAATAGCAACACTCTACCATAAAATATGATTTTGATGATTAAAAATCACGACTAACGAGTGTTGGTGGATCTTTTTGCGCGACTATCGACTACCTATCTAAATTCGTTTTCTCTGTTATTAAGAAGCGCTCAAAGGACACAATTGCAACGATAACGAAATGAGAGGGATCGGAGGATCTTTGTGCAATCAGCGCGATTTATTCCCGGACGTGCTCAGGCACTCCTTGACCGGGTAATCGTGGTAACAACTGCAGCTCATCAAAAACGTGCCACTAGTCGCAATATACCAAGAACCTCTGTTAGGGAAAAAATAAACTCGTTAATTCACATTCAGAACTCCCAACAAAAATGTTTCTAATAGTAAATTTGCAATAATAAATGTTAATGTACTAAATATGTTTTAATATAATATTTGAAATATCAAGTCAAAAAGGATATATCAACGCGGTTTCATTTCCCGTTCATATCCGTAGCTATTTTCATTCGGTGTAATGGGAAAATTACCAGATTCAAAACACTTATTCGTTATGAAATTAAGTAATTATTTTTAATTTTCACGGAAAATTAGCTTAAGTTAAACTTTTAACGTAATTTATTTTGTATAGTAGAAAATGTTTTAAATATAATTTACAAAATAACATAACATAACATAAACAGCCTGTAAATTTCCCACTGCTGGGCTAAGGCCTCCTCTCCCTTTGAGGAGAAGGTATGGAGCATATTCCACCACGCTGCTCCAATGCGGGTTGGTGGAATACACATGTGGCAGAATTTCGTTGAAATTAGACACATGCAGGTTTCCTCACGATGTTTTCCTTCACCGCCGAGCACGAGATGAATTATAAACATAAATTAAGCACATGAAAATTCAGTGGTGCCTGCCTGGGTTTGAACCCGAAATCATCAGTTAAGATGCACGCGTTCTAACAACTGGACCATCTCGGCTCACGCTAATTTACAAATAGGAACATAATTATTTGTATATGTATATTTCAAGTATATTTTTTGTTTTATTTTCGTTAAATCTAATAATAACAAAGCAACAAGTCTAAAAGATGTCTGATTATATTGCCGATGTATGCGCTTCAGGCGGTGGGTGGGTGATTCAATAACTAAAGCTCATTATTGACAACATCGCTCAATTACGATAACAAAGACACGGTCAATACAATAATCCTAAAATGTAATTGGCTCTAGGTCTTGTGGAAAATTATATGTTAATATTAAATATTTAAGCCAAGTGGTTAGTTAGAACATGTTTATCATAAACGAAAATTACGGCTTCGAATGGGGGCAACTACCATTGGATTTTTGTGTGTTTAATTTGATTTTATAATAATTCATCTTGTGCTTGTCGGTATAGGAAGACGTCGTGAGGGAGCTGCATGTGTCATATGATAATCTTCCACATTTATATCTATCGGACCGATCTTCATGATGTTTTATCATTTAAATTTTCTTCCTAAAGGATAAAACATAAAAAATATGCAATTCATCCATTAAAAATTTGTTTGTTCTTATAAGGACGTCATATTTATGAAAGCGTTTTAAGCTTTATTTATTTAGGAGTATTGTCAATGTATACATGTCTGCCCCGTAACACACTAAACTGTTGATACGTGTATCATTGTCTGAAAATATCCTTGTCATTTATTGAATCCGTTGGTAAAGGAATTTTGCTTGCTATATTTATTTATATAACTAAGCTATATAACTATAGCTAAGCTATATTTATATAACGCCATAACTCAATGCAACAGAATGAAGGTAAAAGTATAGTTTCAGGAGACCATAACTAATGATTTTTGAGGTTTTTAATATAGATTACACGTTGGTTACGAATATCTAGAGTTGCTTTTAAAGGTTCCAACCAAATTGGCCACGGTAGGGAGCGAAACATGAGCAGGGAAGTTAGACGTTAATGCGGACTGAAAAATCTGATTAAAAACCTACACTGCTCAGAGTTCCCTCTGCCACATGATGAACCTGGCACCGTGAATCAAAGGAATCCTAAGAAGTTCGACTCGGATAGTAAGACACCTTCTTCACGCGATTGCGAGCGACCAGTACTCGATTCATTATTAATGCCCCAATACTGGATTTAAATTTAAGACGTCGAACTCTGCAGCCTTATAAATAAAAATTACTACTCAATAACTAAACTGCTGTCTTTTCAACGATAAATAAAGCCTCGCATCAGTCTAAAATGTAAGGTTGTATGCTTTGTTCAAATTTTACATAAAATGTACCCATAAGTCAAAGTTGTGTGTGGAAACGAAAATATTGGGGTGTTGAGTACACGTCATCAGTGGACTAACGAAGTGGGGTCCGGTACGTGACGATAATTCGGCCCCACGGGAGGCCTTTGTGCAATCAGTGCGGTTTCTTGCGGGAATATCGAGTGCCAATTTTTAGAGATCCGCATGTATTAAAAATAATCCAAATTTACAAGCTAACGGTCTTACTTACATTCCGAATTACTTTTAAAATGATGTTTGGATTGCTGATTAAATACTGAAATAATAAATTTAAACTTAACTTTGGCTTTAAGGCTTGATGTACCGTTCAAGATGGCAATAGTGAGATTATTCGTTTAGAATATATATTGTCAAACAGAAAGAAATGTCTTGTGTTTTTTGTATACAAGTAAAAGCATCACCATCAATAATCCACTTGACAATTTATACATAATATCAAATTTAAAATCGTTATCTATCTTTTATAAACCTTAACCTTGAATATGATTTACTTAAACATTTTTTATTAAATTGCTCAATTTACTTATATTCAGTAAAGAATTTGAAAAAGTCTACGAAGTAAGATAATAGATTAATTTAGATACAAAATGCTGTACCTCATTCCCTAGCCTCAATTAGTCTCCGCCGTACATAGAGTCGTGAGAAATTAACCTTCCCCTCGGTGGCTGTATCTTTTTTAAGGTCTAAATTTCCGTCAAAATATCCTAACATAAACGAAAAGTCTTTTAAGCATGGTGCTTAAATCTTTACACAAATTTTCACGTGTATAAAATAATTTTTAATGATATATTGCACTACATTGAAGCGTCATAAATATTTATGTCAAAAATACTTATACAATGTTGTAAAACTTAATATTATCTGGTGTACATATTGTACATAAATAGCTGACTGTTATTAAAATTACTAGTACTATTCATATTGTGATGTTGTAATCTTTTAATTATGGTAAATATATTTGTATTATAATATTTATATTTCGTATTAAAAGAAATATAAATGATAGTACAAAACGTGAGATCTCCTCGGATATGTCAATCAAATCCAATATATTGATAGAGGTAATCTTTAATTTGACATTTATTAGTTTAAATTTCTTGTCTATTATCTCAGAACAGAGATGATCCGATTATTATTAACGGGCTGGCCGAATACCATTCAGACCAAATAATCCAGAATCCCACAAAGACAAATAGGCCCACCCATTCAATGACTCTTTCCGAATCAATGAAGAATCTAAGACTTCTGATACATTATTTCACAAAAATAATTAATACTAAAATTTAAATTCCATTACGCCTAGAAATAATAACATATAGGCACACTAAAATAACTAATAAAAATTACAGATAAGACAGATGAAAGAGACGGGTGACAGACGTCGGTGGAGTTACAAATATAACAATTAAAAAAAAAAGTAGTACTTAGTGATTGAAATATGTCACTATTCTCTGACTTTGTTAATTACATAGAAGAAAAGCTTTAATGAAATTACAATTATAAAAAATATTTTAATGAGTTGTCGGAACCATTCTGTGATGAATCATTTCGTGTTTTGCCGACAATTTATTTCTCATAGTTACAGAAAGAAATATCTGTGACTTTGCCGCTTCACAGACTATTCCCAATCGACGCAGACGATGATTTTTGTAGATTCTAGCGCTTTCATCAAACTTTTTATACGTACTGTCATTTTGAATTTGTTATTTATAATATATCTTTATTTCTTATACTTCAAATTGAAAGATATATATAATACATTACTTGATATATCTATATTAATCTCTTTGATAAAATATCTATGATTATATAGATTATCTATGTAACTATAAAAATGTTGATATTGTTTCGTATATCGTTAAGCCTGTTCGTATTAGTAAAGTAATAAAAGAAACGAAACATTTTCAATGAGACAGATAAATATCCCGCTTATCTATTTCTATACAACGTAATTCTCATAACCAGCCCCAGTCCTCGGGCGTTGAGTCAATATGTTACCGGTACTATTGTCCTGCCGAAGCTCACTGGCTCTCAGTCAGATCTCGAGGCGAGTTCGAAATAATAAGCCTTGTAATTAGGATTTATGGCCCCTTTGCGATGATTAAATGGCGACCGCCATCATTAAAACCGAGTAATGTATGGGCTCGGAAACATCGGTATTACAGATGAGATTCGTAATCACAAATAATCTAGTTTGTTATTTATTTCATATTAAAAACTTTATTATATTTAAACAACTACTATTTTTAACTCATACAGTAACAGTTATTAAATTCACCATAAACAAAAAAACTTAAAATAATACAAATTAGAAGTTTTTTTTTTAAATTCTGTCAGACAAAAATCTTAAAATGACATGACAAATCTCGTGAGCTTATAGATGTGAATTATAGAATTTTTAAGATTCCTTTCGTATTCATTATTGCGATAAAATAAAACATACTAACCGAAGCAGAATTACTTTCTGACTTTTTCCCGAGTCAGTGAATCAGGATAGGTAGGAAGGCCGGCAGTTCCTGGCCGTCAATTAGACACGCGGGAGATTTATACGACGATCTATCTTACGCTTCCCGTAGTGGAAATTGTTTTTTCAAAAGATACTTTTTAAACGCGGTAGATAATAAAATACGAACAAAATGCTTCCGAGATATATTTATTTACTTCGGTAAAATTGTAACGAAAAATATTTTACAGTAATAGTATATAATTTTACAGTAAGTCGACTGATATTATATTGATACCGGTTCTTCTTGATTCAGATTCTCTTCATTTCGAACCGATGTTACCTTTACATTAAAACTGATATGTTAAATGACGGTGCAAAACTCAAAAGTAATTGTTATACCTACTTTCATAAAGTATATTTTGATTTTGATAGCCTTTTTATTTTTTAATCATCGTTAAAGCAACGGAAGTTATTGAGCATAAGGTGTCAATAAGCGAAAATAGGATCATGTTAAATTCAAAGCGATAAATTCAAGAACTAGATTTACTTTTTATTATCAATAAAGTCAGTTCATTAGTCGTTATATTTTCGACGTTGTAAAACGAAGCTGTCTGCACGTACTTCATACTACAGCCAAGTCGTAAAAGGTGTCAATGTTGGATTGGTGGAATTTGTTGAAGAGCTTCTTGATGTCACCCTGAAAATTGCTCAAATAATGGCTCATATGGATATGTACTGGATCATATAAGAAAATCAATTCAAGTAAATATTTTTAGATATAATATCATAGTTAATAATTATTCATAAAAGTAATGTAACAGCCTGTGAAAACAGTGGGACTGCTAGACTGAGTCCTTGGAAGAATCTTTTGAGATGAATCCTTAGAGATTATTCCACTACGCTGGCCCAATTATATCGACGTGACAGTCTTACATTCAACCGTTTGCCTCATGATTTTTCTTTCACAATCAAACATGAACAAGCCTGGATTTGAACCCGCACTCATCGGTTAATCACGTGTTCTTACCACTGGTTATGGTGACCGCATAAAATCGGGAGAAAACAGATAGTCTGTAAAAACAAACTCGAAACTAACCACAGATTAAGAAATATCAAAAAGTGATATGTAATATGGACAATTCTTAAATCAATCAAATACATAACATCTAAATAGCGTATAATACTAATATAATAAATTAATAAAATAATAAAATTGAGTTCTGCAATATGTGAAGAATAATATCTTATTGATTGTTGTATATATTTTTAATGATACAGAAATGCGAAGACGAAAGATATTGTGCCTTTGAATCTTTTACACACAGTCTGTATATTTGTCGAGGGTGTCGTTGAATTATATAGAAACGACATTTCGGCGAACAAGGACCTATAAGGTTCCTACGTCGCGCTTTCATACATATTAACTTGGGTCATCCCTGTTTCAGAGAAACCTACGGAAGCGAACGGGACGTTGGAATAATTTCCTTCAATATTAAATGAGTTGGAAATAAATAAAATTTGTACGATGTAGAATATGAACGATCTTTTTACGTTGAATTTTATTTGACAGGGTTTCATTTGTATTTCTGAATTATTCAAGATATTTCTTTTCAAAATACCTCTTAGAAGAGTCGAATTAAATCACTTCAATCTTTTTTCAATATTTACACTAATATTTTGGCAATTATCGTACATATATTCAAAATAAATAACAAATTAGAATTCATTGAAATCTCATTAGACTTGTCAATCAAATCATAATACACCTCATTCCAGTAGGCTTTGTTGAGTACTTTCAAACCTTTTTAAGATTAAATTCAATTTAGTGCCACCACCGGTTCGGTATGTAAATTCTATAAAGAACAACGGGCAAAAAATTCAGTAGTTACTCTTTTCCGACAATCAATTGCATAGATTATTAAATACAATAATTTAATTATTACTTATCCCTCACAGAAATCAACGAAGATTTGAATGGAAGCTAAATGATGACTACACTTACAATATATTTGAAATATAACAAATTACGTTATCCGATGAATTTTATTTCGTGCTGGCACAAGATTCTTCCGAGCGGGTTTTATGTCTCGTTCATTCACAAATCCAAAGATAACGGGCCGGTGTAAGACTTTTCTGTACAAAGTCTCAACCGGAGAATGGTCCACAAAGAGATTCTTCACAGATTGTGTGTCCGCTGGGTGTAAAATTGCATGGATACCACATTATTGTCCGCTGCTATTAGATTTGAACTCTGAACTTTATAGCTCAGTGGAAGGACTATATGTCTCTCAAATGTTTATGTTCAATGAATGAAATATTATGTTACACTATATCATAATGTAAATAATTATTGTTTGTATGGTCTTTATGTAGTGTTTCACAAAGAAATAAATGCTTCAGAAATATTTAATGTTTAAGAATTCCCTTTTTAAAAGAATTGAGGGGCTATTTTTTGAAAAAAATAAATGAGCTTTTGTCTAAACTATTTATAACAAGCATGCATATTTCACAATAATTAATAAAGTATGCATGTGGATTCAAAAATGATATATAAGTTTGTCAATAGTTGCAAAATTAATTTTCTCAATAGTAACAGCTCGTAAACTCATGGCTGAACAAAGACTGTTCAGAAGATCTGGGCTTTGTTTCACCACTTTAAATGAAATTACAGGCCGGGGGAAAATTTTATGTGTTATATAAAATGTCATAATGAGTCGTGTATATAAAAACTACACCTACTTACGTTATGAAACTTTTAAATATTAGAACTAACACGTACTATAAGTTAGTTAGCAGTTGTTTCAAAGATGCCAGAAAAAGTTTTGTTATTGAAGTGGCATGTAATTTTAGTGGACGGAATCGGGTTGGATATTGCTGTAGAGTGCTCTCGTATACCTCAAGTCATAAGCGTCAATTTTACTGTGAGACTAGTATTATAAATCTATCTAATCTAAGACTATCTGTATATATCTTATGTTATTACGAATAAAGACTTGACCGTTGTATTGAAATTTTACAAAAGATATATGTCGGCTGTAATCTTGATAAAAATATAAGTCCATCAATAAAGGGATTTTTGGTATAGTTAATACGGGATTTACAAATATATTGTCACTGACACGCGCTAAGCAGATTTATTTATCCTGTATATAAAAAACCTTAACTATATTCATATTTTTATGTTTTGTACAAACTAAAACAAATAATATACTAAATACTGTAAGCAAAATCAAACATTACTGTTTTTTTTTTCTAAAATATGTAACAGATTTGAATATATCACGTTATATTAAACACCAAACTTGAATTTTAATCAATTTTGTTTTAATTTTTCGCCGTTTTCTGGCTATGACTTAAAGCAAGCACCATTCGCTAGCTGTTAAGCCAATGTTACAACAGATTTGCCGCTTTCATCCTCACCGTGGATGCGCAGAGACGGCTCTACGCAGCGTTGTTTGAACGCGTGCTGGCAATCTGCAATAACTGGATGCGTGATGTTGGAATATCGCTGAAAATTCAAATTCAAGCGTACGTAGCTTAGAGGCAGTTTTTCCACATACTTTTTACCAGACTATTTTAAAATTGATAAGCGATAAGCACTTATGACATATTTACTTATTTCGTTTATTTATATTTGATCACAGTCAAAATATATATTTTATTAATATAGAAAGTACATTTACATTGTTTGAGACAAATGTAATCGGTAAACAATGTCCATATTTATATATAATTTTTCTATACGTGTTTATGTCACTGAATTCCTCCTACACGGCTGGACCGATTTCGATAATTTTTTGTGTATTTGAGTTTATCCCTGATGGTTTAAATTAAACCCGGTGGCGCTGCGAACGAGTAAATAAAAATGTAATATAGTTAGAACTCTAATAGAATAAGATATTACAATATTGTTCCGAGACTACCTTCCTTTTGAAAAAAAGGAGGCATTAGCCCAGTGGTGGAACTAAATATCCCCGTTAATTTTTAATTCGTTCTTAAATTATTTGTTATAATAAATTGTGATCATTGTTATAAAATTTGTATTTTTGTTTTCGTGATTAACAGATATATAACTTATTGTTTATATTTATAATTAATTACATTAAAAGTATAATTTAATAGAAAAACTTGTCTTGTATTCATATTAAAATACCTCACAGTTTTGCGAAGTTATATAATTATAACGAAGTTTCTTAGAGAAAAGTACATAGTTTAGTGATAGCGAATTTATAGCTTAACTTTATTATTCGTATGGACCCCAGTAACTAAAGCAACATATAAAATCTACACGAAAGTGTGACCCGAAGGTATCGTTAAAGTCTACGAAACGAAACGACTTTGAGACAAATACAAGTTTGGTACACATAGACGGGATATTCTTTAAATGAGCTTGTTTTCAGAGAACTCAATATATATAGAAGCCTGTATTTATACTATCTAGATCGATTATACATAGATATGTATAATAAAAATGAGGAGAACTTTTTTCGTAAAAGCTAATTGATAAAATATATCCATAAATGTTGTAGCAAAAGACACAGAGCGCTTAGGAGAACATTTTGGTTAATAATACTATTGTACTTATATATGTATGTAGTAGTCACGCTTCCCAGTTTTACCCACGATTAATTTAAACTATATATATAATCAACAACCTTTCGAGAGTCATCAGAAATAAATTGTAT